>NW_026600869.1:0-25000 GCF_029448725.1 Salvelinus fontinalis | reverse complement strand
CACTCACACATACACACACATGCAGGGCTAGAGCCTTATTGAGAAATAAATGACACTTTTCAACCACTGATCCCCTGAAATGAAATGGATTCTAAAACCCTAAACCAACTTGAAATATCACCACAACATGTTGTAATGGATGTGGAAGTAATGCAAGGTCCCTAGCAAGCCAAGAACCACTTTAACCAGCCCCAAACAGAAACGCTCTATCCACAGCTCGGGATGGACTGGTCATCTGGTGCCAGTATGGGCCTGTATGATGTTTTTGTGAGTGTTTTTTTGTTGCACAGAATGACTATTATTTGGCGAAGAATAGGGGTTTCAAGTTGTAAAAAAATGGTCCGGTGAGGTTCTTTGAGGGGAAAAAATGGGCCTGTGTGTTAGAAATGCCCGAGACGATTTTGGGTCCCAGTCCTCTCCTGTCCACAACCCTCACCAGGATACCCCCATTGGTATAGATGGCCAGGCTGCTATCAAGGCTATAGGGTCATTATAAACTGTGACTGCTGATAGAACCCTCTATAGAAAGCTGGACAGTATGATCACCGGCATGGGGGATTGGCATTACATGACTGGCACTGCAAGTGTCATATCAGCTGACATGCAATTATAGTAACATCAATACAATGACATTTTCCATGTGTGACATGTCATCACCTTTGAATAATAACAAAGGCCTATGAACAAACAAAGTCATTATTTGCAGAAGAGCTCTCGAGTGAAGGGGGGGCTCAATGTTTGCATTCTACAGTGGATTTGAAAAGTATTCAGACCTCTTCCCTTTTTCCACATTTTATTACGTTACAGCCTTGTTCTAAAATGGATTCAATAAATCCTCATCAATCTACACACAATACCCCATAATGACAAAGTGAAAACAGGTTTTTAGATTTTTTTTGGCAAATTTATTACAAACAATAAATGGAAATACCTTATTTACATAAGTATTCAGGCCCTTTCCCATGACACTCAAAATTGAGCTCAGGTGCATCCTGTTTTCATTGATCATCCTTGAGATGGTTCTACAACTTGATTGGAGTCCACCTGGGGTCAATTCAATTGATTGGACGTGACTTGGAAAGGCAGACACCTGTCTATATAAGGTGCCACAGTTTACAATGTATGTCAGAGCAAAAACCAAGCCATGAGGTCGAAGGAATTGTCCGTAGAGCTCCGAGACAGGATTGTGATGAGGCACAGATCTGGGGAAGGGTACCAAAATATTTTTGCAGCATTGAAGGTCCCCAAGAACAAAATGGCTTCCATCATTCATAAATGGAAGAAGTTCGGAACCACCAAACTGCCAAACTGGCCAAACTGAGCAATTGGGGGTGGTGGGCCTTAGTCAGGGAGGTGGCCAAGAACCCAATTGTTACTCTGACAGAGCTCTAGAGTTCCTCTGTGGAGATGGGAGAACCTTCCAGAAGGACAAGCATCACTGCAGCATTCCACCAATCAGGCCTTTATGGTAGAGTGGCCAGACGGAAGCCACTACTCAGTAAAAGGCACATGACAGCCCGCTTGGAGTTCGCCTAAAGGCACCTAAGGATTCTCAGACCTTGAGAAACAAGATTCTCTGGTCTGATGAAACAAAGATTGAATTCTTTGGCCTGAATGCGAAGCGTCACACCTGTAGGAAACCTGGCACCATCCCTACGGTGAAGAATGGTGGTGGCAGCATCATGATGTGGGTATGTTTTCCAGCACCAGGGACTGGGAGACTAGTCAGGATCGAGGGAAAGATGAACGGAGCAAAGTACAGAGAGATCCTTGATGAAAACCTGCTATAGGACCTCAGACTGGGGTGAAGGTTCTGTGAAAATAGCTGTGCAGCAATGCTCCCCATCCAACCTGACAGAGCTTGAGAGGATTTGCAGAGTAGAATGGGAGAAACTCCCCAAATACAGGTGTGCCAAGCTGGTAGCATCATACCCAAGAAGACTCAAGAATGTAGTTGTTGCCAAAGGTGCTATAAAATAACAAAGTACTGAGTAAAGGGTCTAAATACTTATGTGAATGTGATATTTCAGTTTTGTTTTTTTTAATTGGCAAATGTTTCTAAAAACCTGTTTATGCTTCGTCATTATGGGGTATTGTGTGTAGATTGATGAGGGGGAAAAAATGATTTAATCCATAAGAAAAGGTAGAAAAGGCCAAGGTGTCTGAATACATTCTGAAGGCACTGTACATGAGTTAGGTGCGCTTGTCTCTGACGCGTGTGTGTGTGTGTGTGCATGTATGTAACAGTGCCACGGCCATCGTCTCTCAACTGTCAGCACCACTTGCTCTCTGGTGCCACATCACTCTCTACCTGCCCGGTGGGTTCCCTGGGGTCAGCGGCAATTAATGTCTGTCCCTTGCATCTTGGTGGAGCACAGCGCGTTGAGTGGGGAGAAGAAAATAAGTGTGGCAGACGCAAGCCGACCTTCCACCATCTGGTTGGACTAATGGGGGGGGGGGGGGGGGCAAGCGCCCCCTTCTTCTCCTTTCCCCTGCCCTACTTCCTGTTTGTGTTTGTCTGAGCTATCAACTGTGTCACCCAGCTAAAGTGGGGCTCTCCTTTCCATCACCTAAACTCAAGCTTAGATGTCTCTATTAACACGCCGTGACATCACACACGTTTCCATGGAGACAGCAGAACCCTTCACCCGAGAGAGAGAGAGAGCGAGCGCACGCGTTCTATTTGATAATGACTTGACTGTATATTGACTGTACACCGTGTCAAAACAACAGCTCCAAGGTCAAAATGATTGACAGGGAAAGTTGACCAATCATACGTGGCCTTGGATGATAGTGGCTGTGTCACTATAAACCAAACCCCACTTGGCCAGATGAAAGGGGACTTGGCTTTTATCAGCACAGCAGTGATCAAACGAGTTGGGAACATGGCAGCATAACCTTTTCCTGAATTTTTACTGGGGCCGTCTGGTTTGCCCAGTGGGCGGGTGTGTGTCGTCGTCCGGTGTCCTAAGCAGGACAGTGTGTGTTGTCATCCGGTGTCCTAGGTGGCACAGTGTGTGTCGTCATCCGGTATCCTAAGCAGGACAGTGTGTGTCGTCATCCGGTGTCCTAAGCAGGTCAGTGTGTGTCGTCATCCGGTGTCCTAAGCAGGACAGTGTGTGTCGTCATCCGGTGTCCTAAGCAGGACAATGTGTGTCGTCATCCGGTATCCTAAGCAGGACAGTGTGTGTCGTCATCCGGTATCCTAAGCAGGACAATGTGTGTCGTCATCCGGTATCCTAAGCAGGACAATGTGTGTCGTCATCCGGTATCCTAAGCAGGACAATGTGTGTCGTCATCCGGTATCCTAAGCAGGACAGTGTGTGTTGTCATCCGGTGTCCTAGGTGCCACAGTGTGTGTTGTCATCCGGTGTCCTAAGCAGGACAGTGTGTGTTGTCATCCGGTGTCCTAGGTGCCACAGTGTGTGTTGTCATCCGGTGTCCTAGGTGCCACAGTGTGTGTTGTCATCCGGTGTCCTAAGCAGGACAGTGTGTGTCGTCATCCGGTATCCTAAGCAGGACAGTGTGTGTCGTCATCCGGTGTCCTAAGCAGGACAGTGTGTGTCGTCATCCGGTATCCTAAGCAGGACAGTGTGTGTCGTCATCCAGTGTCCTAAGCAGGACAGTGTGTGTCGTCATCCGGTATCCTAAGCAGGACAGTGTGTGTCGTCATCCGGTGTCCTAAGCAGGACAGTGTGTGTCGTCATCCGGTGTCCTAGGTGCCACAGTGTGTGTCGTCATCCGGTGTTCTAGGTGCCACAGTGAGTGTCGTCATCCGGTGTCCTAAGCAGGACAGTGTGTGTCGTCATCCGGTGTCCTAAGCAGGACAGTGTGTGTCGTCATCCGGTGTCCTAAGCAGGACAGTGTGTGTCGTCATCCGGTATCCTAAGCAGGACAGTGTGTGTCGTCATCCGGTGTCCTAAGCAGGACAGTGTGTGTCGTCATCCGGTGTCCTAGGTGCCACAGTGTGTGTTGTCATCCGGTGTCCTAAGCAGGACAGTGTGTGTCGTCATCCGGTATCCTAAGCAGGACAGTGTGTGTCGTCATCCGGTGTCCTAAGCAGGACAGTGTGTGTCGTCATCCGGTGTCCTAGGTGCCACAGTGTGTGTCGTCATCCGGTGTCCTAGGTGCCACAGTGAGTGTCGTCATCCGGTGTCCTAAGCAGGACAGTGTGTGTCGTCATCCGGTGTCCTAAGCAGGACAGTGTGTGTTGTCATCCGGTGTCCTAGGTGGCACAGTGTGTGTCGTCATCCGGTATCCTAAGCAGGACAGTGTGTGTTGTCATCCGGTGTCCTAAGCAGGACAGTGTGTGTGTATGTGTTTGTTGGGCTAACTGGTGTCCTAGGCAGGATTATACAGTATGTGTATGGCTGTCTGTGTGTGCGTGTGTGTGAGACCATCCGGTGTGGCCAGCGGCTTGGCCTGTCCACCCCATGGCCCCTGGCAACCATGTATGTCTCAATGACAAGGTCACTGCCAAAGGTCGGTCTCTCTCGCTCTCTCTCTCCCCGTGGGGCTGAATGCCCTTGAAATTCCAATTGCAATGAATTCCCTGAATACGCCCAAGACATGTTATTTTCCATAATATGTCCAGATAAAAGAGACTGAACTCTATACTCTTCTGGAAGGTTGGTGACCTGTGGACTTCAGAGTCTTGGGAATTCCAAGACAGATATTCAAGAAACTCTGTGTTCACTCCTAATGGGCCCATCTGCAACACAATGAGTAGTCATGGCTTGACAATCATTGGACAACTGTTTGCCTATACCTGCGGATTTCCCCTGGCTTTGTCCTGTCTTCACAGCAGAATAGGCTGGATAACCTCTGCTGCATCCAGATTGATATGAGAACTGGCTACGTCCTACGACACCCATTTGTACTTTCTGACTTAATAAGGAGATGCATTCCATTCTTTTCATTGGAGCAAAATGTCTTTCTTTCATGTGGCCAAGAGGGACTCAGAGCTGAAGATTACCAATCAACTCCTGATCCAAATATGTCATGGTTTTTCAGTTGAAGAGGAATGCACACACATGCATGCCGTCACATACGCGCAAACACAACTCTTAATGAGTTAGAAGTTCAAAAGCGACGTTTCCAAATCCTTTCAGAGCTAAATCTAATCAGTCCCCTGGCTTGTTGCCTATACTACAGTGTTCTACAGTCATGTCTGCAACACTACAGTAAATACCCCAGTAAAGTCTGCAAAAACACTACAGTGAATACTATAGTATTTAACTATAGTATACTATAGTATTTAACTATAGTATACTATAGTATTTTTCATGTGGGTTGATGTGTTGAAGATAGATATTGCTTTCAACCACACAAATGGCAGCCTTGACTGTCTGTCCCCTCCACCCACCAGGGTGAAAGTGTTGACCATTAGTCTTGGCGGCCACAGGGCGATCGTGTAGATTGGTAGTAGTGAACTGTCGGGCCACACAGGTGACAAGGGGAGGCAGAGCTGTTATAAAACACAGGGTGAAACCAATGTGTCACTCTCACTCGGCCAAAGAGGAAGAAATTATTAGTGTCCTTCAGACAAGTCCCTCACTCCACAACCCAGCCAGCAAGCCAGACATTGAGGATGTTGCCACCATAGCTGTGTGTAACCCGAGACGTTGGTCCCTGCCCGCTGCCTGCCTACCACCGTCAGTTTGAAAAAACTCAAGTGTGTGCCCCTTGCTAGGACAGATCCCACACGCCGCCGTCTAAAAGCAGACAGTCGATAATCAACGCCTCAGTGTCTGCGTCACTTCTCACATTGACCTGAGAACAACCAAGACCGGTCTTGACCGGTTGTGGATCTGTTGATAAGGCTTTGGCGACACCCTGTGACAACTTTTGGTATGACACCTAACATGTTGAGGGACGGGAAGAAAAGCATGTGAGAGGGAGCACCTGTTTAGGTTGTATGCTTGGGCCAAAAGCAGTGGGGTACAGTAAGGGTGGAGGACAGGGCAAGCTGTTAACTGTAGAGATATTTACTGTTTGTAAAGATGAGGGGAACGGCCGCTGAAACACTTTCTCCGCACCCCTCGGCCATTATATGACCATGCATGTAAATCTCTACTTCCATTCCAATTGAGACACTGCGTTCCGTCACTGTCTCTCTCTCACATGATAAAATAATCACCCACTGTAACAGACTGAATGTATGTATGCTAATAGTGGCCCTTAATTAACACGTAAGGAAAAATTATGCAACAGACAAACCTCCACGCCACCCCTGCACCCTGTGCTATTTTCATGGCAGCTGACAGATCTGTGGCTAACGACAACCTCATCCTTCTCGACATTGGACAAGCAGTTCCACCTAGTGGATGTAAAAATAGTTTCCTCATAGAGTGTAATGTCATACTCCTGATGAGCTGGCAAATCAGCGGTCTAGAGGAGAATGAGTTGGCCAATCAGCAGTCTAGAGGATGAGCTGGCCAATCTACCCCCATGAATAGTATCACCACACTTTTGGAGCTAAAAACAAACACATTTCGTTGCATCTGCAAATATGTTTACTGACCAATAAAATGGGATGTGTCTGCTGATACCACTCTTATTATACTCTTACCATACTGCTCAATGTATTTATACACCCGCCCCCATCCACCCCTTCCCCAATACACATGTAAATATTGGACTATAAATTGTGCCTTCCTGTATTATACCTATGCCAAAATTCTTTCTTCTATTTCATTTACTTTATGTTTGTATTGTTATCTTGTAGTATTTCTTATTGTTCTTGCATTGTTGAGGAACCTGTAAGCATTTTGATGGATGATGTATTCCATGCCCATATATATGCCATTTGTTTTGTTCATGAAAAACTCAGACCTTGATTTGACTGGCATCCGCCCACACCATTCGGTGGTTGGGAGTACGCCCACACCATTCGGTGGTTGGGAGTACGCCCACACCATTCGGTGGTTGGGAGTACGCCCACACCATTCGGTGGTTGGGAGTACGCCCACACCATTCGGTGGTTGGGAGTACGCCCACACCATTCGGTGGTTGGGAGTACGCCCACACCATTCGGTGGTTGGGAGTACGCCCACACCATTCGGTGGTTGGGAGTACGCCCACACCATTCGGTTGTTGGGAGTACAGTACGCCCACACCATTCGGTTGTTGGGAGTACGCCCACACCATTCGGTTGTTGGGAGTACGCCCACACCATTCGGTTGTTGGGAGTACGCCCACACCATTCGGTTGTTGGAGTACGCCCACACTATTCGGTTGTTGGGAGTACGCCCACACTATTCCAATACAGAAAAACTTCCTTTTTACATACTTAATTACCATTTTTGGAAGGAAAATAATTTCACTCATATTGTAAGTAATTATAGGTCATATTATGTAGAAATCTGAAAACATTGGACAGTTACTTTAAAAGCATTGCTAGTGAGGTTGTTAATGTCAACATTCAATCACTGGCAAATTAAACTAGCCTGTTACCAGAACTCGATCAGTGACTTGGTTGGAAGATGTATTGTCTGTAATGTTTCTATATCTGTATGGTAAACCAAAATAATTGGATTGGATGAGGTATGTGCAAACTAGAGCAAGTTTCCAGTTATTTCCTTTCAACTCAGTGAAGTGAACACAGTTCAGGAGAAAGGAGAGCTTGAGATGCACCGCTGCTCAGTGGGAACCAACAAGGCTTGGCAGTACAAGGACTTTGGATAGTGCTTTTTGTAGAATCTCAAAGCACTTCAAGAGCAAAGAAACATACAAGCAATATCATTAAAGGTGAACCAATAGAGGCTTTGAAAGCTGCATCCTCCGGAGATGGAGTGTCAGTTCACGGCTTGAGGTAGACAGAGGATGGTCGATGGAGTCTGCTGAGATAAAAACTGATCGCTCCCACGCACTAGGCTAACCTGGTCACAGAGCATTTTGTATTATTCTGTAGATAAATCTGAGACACCATTTAGTACATGTAACTTTTTGTAAGGTACAGTACGTATTAATTTGTGGATGTACATTCCCCTTTGTATGACATGTCACAAATTACAATTCATGTTACAAATTTGCAGAACATCTTACAAATTCTAGCTAGGTGGCTATCAGCTAGGGGTTAAATTTAGGCATTAGGTTAAGCGGTTATTGTTTATGGTTAGCTAACACGCTAAGCAGCTAAAAATGTAAAGTAGTTGAAAAGTTGCTAATTAACTAAAATGCCAAAGTTGTCCGTGAGATTCAAACTCACCTTTGGGTTGCTAGACATTTGCAAGATACATACACCTTTCGTTTTAGCCTTAAGTAACATATCCTAATTTGAATGTCCTGGAATTTCTTGACTGTTACGGCTAGTCCAGGCGCCCAGGCTGACTAATCCAATGTAATCTTACTCAATACTCGCAGAAAAGGATTCCAGGACAACCTTCTCCCACTGGCTGTTTTAAAGTATCTGTCCTACTACAACACCAAAAGGCTTTCCAGTCATCCATGAAGGGAAGAGCATGTCTGTTCTCAACCCTAACTGAAGGACTATAATAAAAGGCTGCCAGACATGTGGAAAATCTCAATTGCATACACCTCTCGTCCTCCCTCGTCTCCTTCTCAAAACCCATTGGATGAGAAAGCCAGAGGTCCCTCCCCTCAATAGATTTGAGACTGCAATTGAGATCTTCCCATGGTGGTGGAGTCTTTCTGGAATCTCTAACCAGAGTAAAACACAGATGGCGTGTAAATACAAGTGTATGAGGGGGAGATTCAATTTGTAGGCTAGCAGTAGTTTTTGTTTAAGGAATAGGTTTCTTACTCTCCTTTGTGAAAGGAAATACAGGGAGTTCTCATACGAGAGGTTGTTACCATCTTGTCATTGTCCTAATGGAGTCATCTATATCATGGGTGAGCACTGACACCTAAACCTTCCACCATTCAAATTCCCTCAGAGCTCTATAAAGCAGGGATGGGAAACAAGAAAAATCTGAGCTCATGAGGGCCACAGTGGCTCGCAGGTCTGCGATTCTACTAATTTTGCCATAGGGCAGAGAAAATAGGTTTACTGATATTTTCATGCAAATCTAATCATTGACAGGGAGATGTTGGCAGTAATAACAGCAGAGTGACTTAAGACTATTAATGGGGGCCCGCGGTCAGTAATCCAACAGTGATTACTAGATGTTTAGATTTGCTGGCTAGATCCCCCCAAAAGTTCTGACATGAGCGACTAACAAGAAAACTGCAGATGCAAAACCAAATGCAAAACCAAATTGAAATTGCACCATGTGTATTCTACCTCACCTGTAAATTGAGACAGTAAACATTTCTGGCCACGTTAAAATACCAACATGTGAAAGCAGAGTGACACTAAAGATCTTCAAAGTACAGAAAACAATTTAACAAAACAAAGTGGCAACAGGTACTTTTATTCACAAGAGCATTTAACCAGGAAGTTGGGATTTCTCAACATGTCCAGACACATACAACACATTTACATCGATGTCATCGGCGACAAGTTGAAACAAACGTTTACATTAAGTAATCAAAAATTAGATCTTTCCTATGGGTAACAAATAACTGTAATGAGTGAATATTACCCAAACTTGCATTTGGTAACATGATTGCTAATCAAGTCAGTATCACCCATTAAGTGTACATTAGAACTGCAACACTACATGTGAGGTGGACTTGAAACCTTACTTCCTTCCTCAGTCATCCGCACGTGTCCATCGATCTGGCAACAGCCCAGCTGATTGCAGTCAGGTAGGAGGCAAGTAGAAGGAGTGACCTGAAAAAGGCTCGCACAAGAGTAAATACAGCAGACGGCTGTGAACACATCTGGGTACTGTGAATACAACCAAGTCGACCAAAGGCAAATTACTCCATATCGCAGATGAGACTACACCTGTAGTGATGTCAATGAAATGCAACCAAATGAAGTCAAATTGCACCATAGAACGTTGAACCTGAATGACTGCACTACCTGCCACGTTTACCTGTTGGTGACGCAGGTTTACCTGGGATACCTTAGCGGTTGACTCAACTTCACCGGAAGCGACGCTGCGAGCGAGCGCCCTCTACTGACAGGCAGCGTCCGGTGCGTCGCTGTGAGGACAAGGAAAGCCCAAAATGTAACATGATTGTGCAATAGACCATAGTCAATTGAAATTCAAAATACATTTGTTAACGTTAAATTTAAAAACGTTCAAAAAATAAAATTGACAGGCAGTAATTACCTAGGGTCTTATTTATAATACACATCTTATTTACAATAACCTTATGCACACCTTGGTTTGCTAGGTTTAGAGTCAATGCACTGGTCAGCTCTGCCACAGACTGGTTCAAGCCTGATCAACATGATCCAAAATGGAGATACATTTCGTCGAAGTCCCTCTGTTGAAAATCAAGAGAACTTTCACACGCGGTCCTGGGTGAAAGAGAGGCGCTAGAAACAAATGAAACTGGGTGCGACTTGAACTGGTTGGAACTGGTGTCGATGTGCATGTCGTCGTATACAATGTCCATCAGATACTGTGTTGTATTCGTTGGCGCCATTGCGCCCAGTGGTCGTGTAATTCTGCCGATATTTTCGGTCTCCATATACGTCATCTCTTCGCCGTTGTCGGTCAAAAGTTGTTCCTGGTTGACCCGTTTAGTGAGTAACGTTACCTTCTTCTGTTCGCAACGAATGTATTTTTTGAGAGTGGCTTTGACAAGGTTGGTGCGCCACCGTTTCAGGCCTTCCTTGGAACTCAAATGGAGAAGTTTCCTCAGTCTGCACTTTGAAAGTTTACCAGATCGTCTGGAGTATCCAGGTTTCAGTACTTTGAATTCCACTTTAGTTTCCATGCTGTCCAAGCACATTTCACAAAATGTTAAAAAATAAATCGTGTCTGAGTTAGCCGTTTGTAATATCAACTCAGCCAGCTAGATCATTCACAACTATACAACTGGATAAATTCAACTGAATCCAAATAAAATGTTCGAGGATAAAAAGTCAATGCACTTAACGTTACAATGATGCGTTTTACGACTAAAAATGTCGTCAAAAGATTAATAGATAAAAAGCCAAAATCAACCTCCCTGTAGTATCGCAAAATGGAATGAGCCGTAAAACGTTGATAGCACATTGCTATATTCTGAAAAGGAAGTTCCCATGATCCTTTGGAGTAAAAATATCTTATTCTATGAGGTTTAACGGCGGTTGGCATCCAATTTGTTGCATTACCGCCACCTACTAGACTGGAGTACAACTCCCTTGTACTTTGCTTGAAAAATGCAAATATACTAAATAAACACCCTACCTTCGAACACTACACTCACTAATTTCAAAGTTATATAAAATAAAATTAACACCACCCTACTCCACTAATTAAATGTATTTATTCCTACCTCATGCCATCATCCTGAAAGGATGTGACGCCACCCTGTCTGTGTCACATCAAACGACGAGCATCACATACACCGGGAATCTTTGCCCTCAGCTGGTCAACTTTTATATTTACTGTTACCCCAGTTATCACTCCTTTCATTGGTGACCTTTTCTTGAGAGCAAAACAATTCACGTGCCTTTCCACCATTTGTTTTACTCCAAGCGCCTTCTTCCTCTGACCAACAGAAACACAAACAATTATCACTAGACCACTTTTGGTTACCCTCACCGATTCCACATTACCCAACTCTTTTTTTCACATACCGTGAAACCACAAATGAATCAGCCAAAAGGCAAGAGTCCACTTTATCCATAAACTTCACTCCTACTGTCACAGACTCATCTCTTTTCTTACCCTCCGTGCATACCTCGGTCTCCGATAACTTCACCACACCTACCAACTCCGATACTTCACCCTCATTCACTTCCATTTATCCTCCTGTCTTCAGCTCCCTCTGCTTACACTCTCTATCATTCTTATTTAACAAACCATCTACTTTTCCCCACCATTTTTATCCGACTCAAGCTCACCCTCTTCTTCCCTCTCTCTCTTAGACCTCCTCTCCCTCTCTTTTTCCCTCCATTCCTCCTCCGTTTTCCAAGTACACATCTCCTTATGATAATACTGCACTACTCCTGACAACCATCTTGATCTTGCTTTCTCTAGGGACTCCCTTTCCGCTCGGAGTAAAAACAGTCGACTTCTCTGTAATGTAAAATGTATTATTAGCGCAACCTATTCAGGGTTGTCACTAGTTACCACAGCCACAAAGTCATACACCTAGTGTATTTCTACAATTTCTCTTCTTAAAATGTGATGTAAAACCTAACCGTAATCACACTGCTAACCGTATGCCTAACCTTAAATGAAGTACCATGCTCAGATTCCTAATGACGTCTCAGATTTCATTATTTGCAAACAGGGACAGTTTCGCTGCAAACAAGACACACCGATTTGGCATTGGAGAAATAAACTAAGTAAAAAAAGAAATGTCCCTTTTTCAGGACCCTGTCTTTCAAATATAATTCGTAAAAATCCAAATAACTTCACAGATCTTCATTGTAAAGGGTTTAAACACTGCTTCCCATGCTCGTTCAATGAACCATAAACAACTATGGTTGTGGAACGGTTGTTAAGACACTAACAGCTTACAGACGGTAGGCAATTAAGGTCACAGTTATGAAAATTTTGGAAACTAAAGAGGCCTTCCTACTGACTCTGAAAAACACCAAAAGAAAGAACCCCAGGGTCCCTGCTCATCTGCGTGAACGTGCCTTAGGCATGCTGCAAGGAGGCATGAGGACTGCAGATGTGTCCAGGGCAATAAATTGCAATGTCCGTACTGTGAGACGCCGAAGACAGTGCTACAGGGAGACAGGATGGACAGCCGATCGCCCTGGCAGTGGCAGACCATGTGTGACAACACCTGCACAGGATCGGTACATCCGAACATCACACCTGCGGGACGGGTACAGGATGGCAACAACAACTGCCCGAGTTACACCAGGAATGCACAATCCCTCCATCAGTGATCAGACTGTCCGCAATAGGCTAAGAGAGGCTGGACTGAGGGCTTGTAGGCCTGTTGTAAGGCAGGTCCTCACCAGACATCCTCAGCAACAACGTCACCAATGGGCACAAACCTACCGTCACTGGACCAGACAGGACTGGCAAACTGACGAGTTGCGGTTTTGTCTCACCAGGGGTGATGGTCGGATTCGCGTTTATCGTCGAAGGAATGAGCGTTACACAGAGGCCTGTACTCTGGAGCAGGATCGATATGGAGGTGGACGGTCCGTCATGGTCTGGGGCGGTGTGTCACAGCATCATCGGACTGAGCTTGTTGTCATTGCAGGTAATCTCAATGCTGTGCATTACTGGGAAGACATCCTCCTCCCTCATGTGGTACCCTTCCTGCAGACTCATCCTGACATGACCCTCCAGCATGACAATGCCACCAGCTATAATGCTCCTACTGTGCGTGATTTCCTGCAAGACAGGAATGTCAGTGTTCTGCCATGGCCAGCGAAGAGCCCGGATCTCAATCCCATTGAGCACGTCTGGGACCTGTTGGATCGGAGGGTGAGGGTTAGGGCTAGGGCCATTCCCCCCAGAAATGTCCGGGAACTTGCAGGTGCCTTGGTGGAAGAGTGGGGTAACATCTCACAGCAAGACCTGGCAAATCTGGTGCAGTCCATGAGGAGGAGATGCACTGCAGTACTTAATGCAACTGGTGACAACACCAGATACTGACTGTTACTTTTGATGTTGACTCCCCCTTTGTTCAGGGACACATTATTCCATTTCTGTTAGTCACATGTCTGTGGAACTTGTTCAGTTTATGTCTCAGTTGTTGAATCTTGTTATGTTCATACAAATATTTACACATGTTAAGTTTGCTGAAAATAAACGCAGTTGACAGTGAGAGGATGTTTCTTTTTGCTGGGTTTATGATCAAATGAACACATAGGACTATCTCTCTGTCCATTCTTGGTCTGTAATTTCG
Organism: Salvelinus fontinalis; assembly: GCF_029448725.1. Taxonomy (NCBI): domain Eukaryota; kingdom Metazoa; phylum Chordata; class Actinopteri; order Salmoniformes; family Salmonidae; genus Salvelinus; species Salvelinus fontinalis. Next base: position 11,113 of record NW_026600869.1, on the reverse strand, counting down.
ACAGTGGTGTAAAAAGTACCCAATGTCATACCTAAGTAAAAGTAAAGATACCTTAATAGAAATGACTTACGTAAAAGTGAAAGTTACCCAGTAAAATACTACTTGAGTAAAAGTATAAAAGTGTTTGGTTTTAAATATACTTAGCTAAGTATCAAATGTAATTGCAAAAATATACTTAAGTATCAAAAGTAAAAGTATAAATCATTTAAAATTCCTTATTTTTCTTGTTTGTCCTTTAAAAAATATATATTTTATGGATAACCAAGGAAAATGTACGGAGTAAAAAGTAAATTATTTATCTACGAACGTAGTGAAGTAAAAGTTATCAAAAAAATAAATAGTAAAGTACATATACCCCCAAAAACGACTTATGTAGTACTTAAAAGTATTTTTACTTAAGTACTTTACACCACTGAATTTTTGTAACTTGTATTATAAACTATTATAAACTATTCTGCTAATATGTAAAATTACGTAGAATTGCATGAAATGTTTATAAAAAGCTATCAAAAATTCCATGTTGCCATGTAATGCTTAAAGGACAAAGAACAGTTTCTAAAACTGCATATGTAAAGCTCTGGTCTGTCCAAGAAGTGATGGTAAACGGTATAGACATGTTCTCTGCTATCCACTTTGTTTTAATTATTATTTTGGGTATAGGGGAGGTTTGCTGTTATTGTTTCTTCAAGCGTTCAGAGACGGTTTAGGTAAAATATTTACTGAAGGGAGCGCCATCCATTTGTTTTTAGTAAAGTCGAGCCATTCCAGCCTGGATGGGGGAAAAATCTGATTATTTTGGAAAAAAAGTTCAGTTGTATGCAGGTTGTCTCTTGAGAGGTCCACCCCAAAATAGACAAAACAGGAGAGCATAAGCAACATTTATATTAGTAGCAGACATACAGTACATGCAGACATGAATACATATTCTTCCACCAGGTGGCACATTTAACTATCAGTATTAATATTGTGCCACAAGAGAGCAGCCCAGCAACAAAACTCAGTTCATTAAGGGCTTAGCCTATAGGCTATGATTACAATTGATCAGATATTTATTATTTTACGGTCAGTGTGTTCATTTCGTACATAGCCTTTTGTTGTGCGAACTGTTTCTGGCTGTGGAAAACAAGCAATGCCCAGAGTTGAGCAATGCTCACAACAACCGATGAATACAGCATGATTGAGGAGGCAACGGTCTAGAATAGATGCCAGTGAAAAGACAAGTACAGACATTAGCCCACGCTTTCACACAAACACATGCACACACACAGGTTTACCATGTGTTTTTATTTGTATTTATCTGATCTAATATTGAAGACGTTAGTTTTAGTTCTTAGTTTTTTATTAATACTTTTATTATTACGTGGTATTACTTTTCTATTATTTCTCAATTTTCTGTCTCTCCGCATTGTTGAGAGAAACACACGCTCACACGCTCACATGCTCACACGCACACACACACACACACACACACACACACACACACACACACACACACACACACACACACACACACACACACACACACACACACACACACACACACACACACACACACACACCTAAAAGATAGGGCTGTCTGTAATGCCATGGAATAATGTAATGTCAACCTATTTCCTCTGCTCAAATCTCTACTTGTGCTCAATAGTCTAGGACTATTGATGACTATGCTGACTATTGTAATGTGTTTCACTGATACTAGGTCTACAAGAAAATACCAGGTCTACAAGAAAATACTAGGCCTACTAGGCCCACAAGAAGATACTAGTTCTAGTAGGTCCACAAGAAAATACTAGGCCTACTAGGTCCACAAGAAAATACTAGCCCTACTAGGTTTACAAGAAGATACTAGTTCTAATAGGTTCATAAGAAAATATTAGGTCTACTAGGTCTACAAGAAAATACTAGCCCTACTAGGTTTACAAGAAGATACTGGGCCTACTAGGCCTGCAAGAAGATACTAGTTCTAATAGGTCCACAAGAAAATACTAGGTCTACAAGAAAATACTAGGTCTACTAGGTTTATAAGAAGATACTAGGCCTACTAGGTCTACAAGAAAATACTAGGTCTACTAGGTCTACAAGAAGATACTAGGTCTACTAGGTCTACAAGAAAATACTAGGTCTAATAGGTCCACAAGCAAATACTAGGTCTACTAGGTCTACAAGAAAATACTAGCCCTACTAGGTTTACAAGAAGATACTAGGCCTTCTAGGTCTACAAGAAAATACTAGGTCTACAAGAAAATACTAGGCCTACTAGGTCTACAAGAAAATACTAGGTCTACAAGAAAATACTAGGTCTACAAGAGAATACTAGGCCTACTAGGTCTACAAGAAAATACTAGGTCTACTAGTCCTACAAGAAAATACTAGGCCTACTAGGTCTACAAGAAAATACTAGGCCTACTAGGTCTACAAGAAAATACTAGGTCTACTAGGTCTACAAGAAAATACTAGGCCTACTAGGACTACTAGAAAATACTAGGTCTACTAGGTCTACAAGAAAATGCTAGGCCTGCTAGGTCTACAAGAAAATACTAGATCTACTAGGTCTACAAGAAAATACTAGGCCTACTAGGTCTACAAGAAAATACTAGGTCTACTAGGCCTACAAGAAAATACTAGGCCTACTAGGTCTACAATAAAATAATAGGTCTACAAGAAAATAATAGGTCTACAAGAAAATACTAGGCCTACTAGGTCTACAAGAAAATACTAGGTCTACAAGAAAATACTAGGTCTACAAGAAAATACTAGCCCTACTAGGTCAACTAGAAAATACTCTTGATTTCTTATAAAAAAAGGCAGTGTAGTTGGTATCTCTTCCCTTGTTAGTGTTCACTCGCCCCATAACCCACCTCACAATGTTAATCATTTATTGAATAACTCATCATTCCTCATATACAGATATATTTCAGTATTACAGGAATACAGATTCACCTTCCCTCCCTCTCTTCATCCCCCTCCTCCTCCCTTGACTCCCTTGCTCCCCTCCCTCCCTCCCTCCCTAACTGATCCTCCTCTAAGATAGTTTATGGCCACTGATGCAGAAGAGACTGTGTCAGCACATATGACGTGCCTGTGTCTGTAAGATATAACTGGCCTCAGATCAGCTTTCAGAGGCATATTGGGGAAGAAAACACTAGTGCCTCTGTACAGAGTCGTAGTCTTCTAGTTGCTGTTTCATTCATTGTCCCAATGTGTGGTTATGTTGAATATTACTGTAGTGACTGTAACACAATTTAAAATGCCTACCACAATATTGCAGTATGTCTCTGTATGTATACTGAGTGTACAACACATTAAGAACACCTTCCTAATATTGAGTTGCTCCCCCTTCTGCCCTCAGAACAGCCTCAATTTGCCGGGGCAAGGTGCCATGTGTTGTGTCAAGTTGGCTAGATGTCCCTTGGGTGGTGGACCATTCTTGATACACATGGGAAACTGTTGAGCGTGAAAAAACCAGCAGAGTTGCAGTTCTTGACACGCTTAAACCGGTGTTCCTGGCACCTAAAACCATACGCCGTTCAAAGGCACTGAACTCTTTTGTCTTGCCCATTCACCCTCTGAATGACACACATACAATACACACACAATCCATGTCTCAAGTATAGAAATAATCCCAAAAGTCTCTCTGTGTGTAGGTTAGTTACAGTTTTTTACAATCGCTAGGACCCATTTCTCAATACTTAGATCACTTTTTCAAAACTCTTCACACAGTGAGCATAACAGCAGTCTATGTGGCTAAACTGTGGATCATTTTTCATTGCTTTGGCACAAAAGGCATTCAATGACTACATCTTTCAATTTTCATGGACCCTTTTCTCTCAGACACAACCACCACCACCAAAACTCTATGTACCTACAGGCCAATTTGCACATGTTTAAATACTCTTTTCAAAACTGTTCAAAATAAGTTCAAAACCTAAAATAACACAAAATTGAATAAGACATAAATTTGCTACATTTCTATGGTAATTCCGTATTGAAATATATACCACATCTAAAAAATGAAATACTATCAAAACAATTAGACCAACCACAGCTGATTCCAATTGTAGCTGAACACCTACACAGGTGTTAGTCTTTCAATTACATTACCATCTATATAAAAGGGGACATCTTAGGAATAATGCTGTACTGTAATGTAAACATGGACCCAGCCAGAGATAGAGAAGTGGCTGACAGAGGAAGAAGAGTGGCTGGGAGAGGGAGAGGAGTACGTATGCATGGTGGAAGAAGACTGAGAGGAAGATCAAGAGCTGTAGTCTCAGATGAGATTAGGGTTCCTATAACTGATCATGTAATAAATCATGGTCTATCAATGAGAGAGGCTGGTCTGAGAGTGCAGACAAATCTGCAACGCTCAACAGTGGCATCTATTCTGAGAAACTTCCGGCAAAACAACAGGTAAGATGTGCATTCTGCAAGGGCATCTGACTGAACTGCACATTACAGAAGTAAATTGAGCAAAGCCTCCAAACCTACTTGTGTGTAATTGTAATTGTTTTTGTATTTCTGCTTAGGACCCAACAGTTACCTCCTACAGGCGGGAGAGGAAGGACTTTCACTGCTGTGCAGGAAACTGCCATCGTTGATATGGTCATCAGAAACAATGGAATAAAACTCACAGAGATTTGGGACGAGTGAACCCCAAGTCTCCCCATTAATTCCTGTGGAAAGAGGATTGAGATACACCCCGTCTCCCCATTCATCTCTGTGGAAAGAGGATTGAGATACACCCCGTCTCCCCATTCATCCCTGTGGAAATGAGGTTTGAGATACACCCCAAGTCTCCCCATTCATCCCAGTGGAAATGAGGTTTGAGATACACCCCAAGTCTCCCCATTCATCCCAGTGGAAATGAGGTTTGAGATACACCCCAAGTCTCCCCATTCATTCCTGTAGAAATTAGATTTGAGATACACCCCAAGTCTCCCCATTCATTCCTGTAGAAATTAGATTTGAGATACACCCCAAGTCTCCCCATTCATTCCTGTGGAAATGAGGTTTGAGATACACCCCAAGTCTCCCCATTCATTCCTGTAGAAATTAGATTTGAGATACACCCCAAGTCTCCCCATTCATCCCAGTGGAAATGAGGTTTGAGATACACCCCAAGTCTCCCCATTCATTCCTGTGGAAATGAGGTTTGAGATACACCCCAAGTCTCCCCATTCATTCCTGTAGAAATTAGATTTGAGATACACCCCAAGTCTCCCCATTCATCCCTGTGGAAAGAGGATTGAGATACACCCCGTCTCCCCATTCATCCCTGTGGAAAGAGGATTGAGATACACCCCGTCTCCCCATTCATCCCTGTGGAAAGAGGATTGAGATACAGCCTAATAGGTTTCTCTGTGCTGTCTGACTACCAGAATCGTCATGCCTGTCTTGGGCCCAGGAATCCAGACTCTGGTAATGAGCAGAGAACAGCTTCTCTCCCTGAGCTGTTTACCGACTGACATACAACACACTGTTCCTGACAACTCTGATCCAGAGTCAGTTTTCCCCTCATCACATGTCACAGCATCTTGACCACACTTATCTACTGATCTGAAAACAGACAATATCACGTCACATCTAACAACTGGAGCTGTCCTCACATTTTGGAATAAGGATAATATAATAATTCTGTCACTGTAGACACCTCATAGTAAATAGACCTACCATATTTAGTACGTTACTCTGTGCTGTGTATACAGGATTTCCTGCGTTACTACTGTTACCTTGGCAACAGCCTGATCACCAGAGAGGATAGATAGGTCTTTACGAGACCCCCCCCCCCCACACACACATACACAATACTTTCTCTTGAGTGTGCTGCATTAAAGAAACATGGGATGCATCTCAATTGGCTCCTTATGCCCTATTTGGTGCACTACTTTCGACCAGGGCCCATAGGAAATAGGTTGCTGTTTGGGACACAGAAATGCTCTTTCTTCCCTCCAGACTTCATTTTTTTGTGGGGAACTGAGTGTTTTGGAGCTCTTGGAATTGTTCACTTTTTTGTACGAGGCCAGCTGTCCGCCATGGTTTGGTTTCACTCCATATGAGATGGCCATCTTGACAGATTACATCCATCTTCTAACTAACGCCCACTCTACACCTGCTGCTCTCAATGTGTGTGTGTGTGTGTGTGTGTTTGTCTACACTCTTTGGCAGTGTGGGATTGAGTGAGTGTGAAGGTGCTGTGAATGTGCTTCTTGAGTCTTGATTAGAGTGGGAAATGTGTGTCTTTAGTTGGAGGCTGTGTGCGACTTCATATGTGTGTGTGTTTGTGCTTGAGTGTCTGTACAGTGTGTTTATTAGGATCCTCATTATCTTTAGCAGAAGCAGCAGCTATTCTTCCTGGGGTCCATAAAAAACACTAAACATTACAAAGTAACAAAACACTGATAGACAAGGACAGTCACACAAATTTAAAATACAACGATTGTGTGTACGTATGTTTGTGTGTGTACATATGTGTGTACGTATGTATGTGTGTGTGTGTACGTATGTTTGTGTGTGTGTGTGTCAGGACCCGGTGTGAGAAACAGTCACTAATGGTCGACAGAACCCAGAAGATGAGGCAGACACAGCAGTACTAGAGATGGTGGTTTAATAAAGGAAAAAGATCTTCAAGCAAAAAATATAAATCCACAACGTCAAAAATAAAGCCAAGAGAAAAAAATGGATATCCTCCAAAATACAAAGAAAATCCACAAAGTGGTAAGAACAGCAGGGGGAAACAAACTTCAAAAGACTAATAAAAAAAAATAAACAAGAACAAAACCAGAGAACCTCTGGAAAATCCAACAAGAGAAATTTATGTTCACAGCAAGGCTGGGGCTGGGGCTGGGGCTGGGTGCTAACATACAACACTGAGCAAAGAACTGAGGAACACACAGGGTTTAAATACCTACAAGGAAATGACACACAGGTGCAAATAATAATTAGAACAAGGAAAAAACAAAGGGTTCAAAAAAGGCGCAATGGGGGCATCTAGTGACCAAAACCTGAACAATCCTGGCCAAATCCTGACAGTGTGTGTGTGTGTGTGTGTACCCTCACAGTCCCCTCTGTTCCATGAGATGAAGTTTAATCCATATTTTAAAGGTTATTCTGCTGTTTGCTGAGTAAATGGATCTGGAAGATAGTTCCATGTGATCATGTCTCTGTATAATACTGTACGTAGCCATCGTGTCTCAGTATAATACTGTACGTAACCATCGTGTCTCTGTATAATACTGTACGTAGCCATCATGGCTCTGTATAATACTGTACGTAGCCATCGTGTCTCTGTATAATACTGTACGTAGCCATCGTGGCTCTGTATAATACTGTACGTAGCCATCGTGGCTCTGTATAATACTGTACGTAGCCATCGTGTCTCTGTATAATACTGTACGTAGCCATCGTGTCTCTGTATAATACTGTACGTAGCCATCGTGGCTCTGTATAATACTGTACGTAGCCATCGTGTCTCTGTATAATACTGTACGTAGCCATCATGGCTCTGTATAATACTGTACGTAGCGGTCATGGCTCTGTATAATACTGTACGTAGCCATCGTGGCTCTGTATAATACTGTACGTAGCCATCATGGCTCTGTATAATACTATACGTTGTCACGATCGTGTGGAGGAGAGACGGACCAAAACGCAGCATGTGGAAAATAAGCCATCTTCTTTTATTTATGAAGAAGGCAAAACGAAACAAAACACTTACAAACTAACAAAACAACAAACGACCGTGAAGCTATAAACGTAGTGCACACACACAGGCTACAAACGTTCAACATAGACAATTCCCCACAACAAACTAAAGCCTATGGCTACCTTAAATATGGCTCCCAATCAGAGACAACAGAAACCAGCTGTCTCTAATTGGGAACCCATTCAGGCAACCATAGACTTTCCTAGACAACTACACACAACATAGACACAGCTAGACAACTATACTAAACATAAACCCAACTACTCTAAATAAACCCCCTAAACCTTACAATCACCCTGGACACTACAAAACCCACATAAATACCCATGTCACACCCTGACCTAACTAAAATAATAAAGAAAACAAAGAATACTAAGGCCAGGGCGTGACATACGTAGCGGCCAAGGCTCTTTATAATACTATACGTAGCGGTCATGGCTCTGTATAATACTGTACGTAGCCATCATGGCTCTGTATAATACTGTACGTAGCCATCATGGCTCTGTATAATACTGTACGTAGCCATCATGTCTCTGTATAATACTGTACGTAGCCATCATGGCTCTGTATAATACTGTACGTAGCCATCATGGCTCTGTATAATACTGTACGTAGCCATCATGGCTCTTTATAATACTATACGTAGCCATCATGTCTCTGTATAATACTGTACGTAGCCATCATGTCTCTGTATAATACTGTACGTAGCCATCATGGCTCTGTATAATACTGTACGTAGCGGTCATGTCTCTTTATAATACTATACGTAGCCATCATGTCTCTGTATAATACTGTACGTAGCGGTCATGGCTCTTTATAATACTGTACGTTGCCATGAATTCGTTTTGGACTTGGGGACTGTATAGAGATCCCTGGCGGCATGTCTTGTGGGGTATGTATAGGTGTCAGAGCTGAATGTTATGCAGTGAGTCTCTCTCTCTCTCCATGCTGTGACCCTGCCTCTAGCAGGACATGAGGAAAAGCTATAAATATCCTGTTGGAACAGACTTGGCTCACACCAGGCCCCATCACACGCACATCCCGCTGGGGAGGAGAGGGAACAAGAGAGGGAGTAAGGGAGAGAGTTTAGAAGGGAAAGAACAACATGGCATGGATCCTATGTCTTCTCTAACAGCGGAGGAGAGGAGCAGATAGAGAGAGACCGGATATGAGTGAAAAGATAAAAAGACTTGGGAGGAGAAAATAAGCAGGAAAAAATAAGAGAGAGACAGAGAGCCATAGAGAGAAACAAACAGAGTGACAGAGAGAGACATAGAGAGAGAGCAAGAGAGAGAGAGACACAGAGACACAGAGAGAGAGAGACACAGAGACACAGAGAGAGGCAGAGAGAGAGAGATAGACAGACACAGAGAGAGGCAGAGACAGAGACACAGAGAGAGACAGAGACAGAGACAGAGAGAGAGAGAGAGAGAGACAGACCGACACACACAGAGAGACATAGAGAGAGAGAGAGTGAGAGACAAAGACAGACAGAGACAGACATAGAGAGACAGAGACATAGAGACATAGAAAGAAAGACAGAGACATAAAGACAGAGAGAGACAGAGACAGAGAGAAATATAGAGAGACAGAGAGTGAGAGACAGACAGAGACATAGAGAGAGACACAGAGAGAGACAGAGACGTAGAGAGAGACAGAGACATAGAGAGAGAGACATAGAGAGAGACAAAGACATAGAGAGCAACAGAGACATAGAGAGAGACAGAGACAGAGACATAGAGAGACAGATAGAGAGACAGACAGACAGAGACAGACAGAGATACAGACAGACAGAGACAGACAGAGATACAGACAGACAGACAGAAAGACAGAGAGAGACAAAGAGACATACAGTTTAAATCGGAAGTTTACATACACTTATGTTGGAATCATTAAAACTCGTTTTTCAACCACTCCACAAATTTCTTTGTTAACAAACTATAGTTTTTGCAAGTCGGTTAGGACATCTGCTTTGTGCATAACACAAGGAATTTTTCCAACAATTGTTTGCAGACAGATTATTTCACTTATTATTCACTGTATCACAATTCCAATGGGTCAGAACTTTACATACACTAAATTAACTGTGCCTTTAAAAACAGCTTGGAAAATTCCAGAAAATTATGTCATGGCTTTAGAAGCTTCTGATAGGCTAATTGACATCATTTGAGTCAATTGGAGGTGTACCTGTGGATGTATTTCAAGGCCTACCTTCAAACTCAGTGCCTCTTTGCTTGACATCATGGGAAAATCAAAAGAAATCAGCCAAATTGTAGACCTCCACAAGTCTGGTTCATCCTTGGGAGTCATTTCCAAACGCCTGAAGGTACCACGTTCATCTGTACAAACAATAGTGTGCAAGTACTATGAACGTACTTTGGTGTGGAAAGTACAAATCAATCCCAGAACAACAGCAAAGGATCTTGTGAAGATGCTGGAGGAAACAGGTACAAAAGTATCTATATCCACAGTAAAACGAGTCCTATATCGACATAGCCTGAAAGGCCGCTCAGCAAGGAAGAAGCCACTGCTCCAAAACCACCATAAAAAAGCCAGACTATGTTTTGCAACTGCACATGGGGACAAAGATCACACTTTTTGGAGAAATGTCCTCTGGTCTGATGAAACAAAAATAGAACTGTTTGGCCATAATGACCATCGTTATGTTTGGAGGAAAAAGGGGAGGCTTGCAAGCCAAAGAACACCATCCCAACCGTGAAGCACAGGGTTGGCAACATCATGTTGTGGTGGTGCTTTTCTGAAGGAGGGACTGGTGCAATTCACAAAATAGATGGCATCATGAGGTAGGAATATTATGTGATATATTGAAGCAACATCTCAAGACATCAGTCAGGAAGTTAAAGCTTGGTTGCAAATGGGTCTTCCAAATGGACAATGACCCCAAGCATACTTCCAAAGTTGTGGCAAAATGGCTTAAGGATAACAAAGTCAAGGTATTGGAGTGGCCATCACAAAGCCCCGACTTCAATCCTATTGAACATTTTTGGGCAGAACTGAACTTGTGCGAGCAAGGAGGCCTACAAACCTGACTCATGTCAGGAGGAATGGGCCAAAATTCACCCAACTTATTGTGGGAAGCTTGTGGAAGGCTACTCGAAACTTTTGACCCAAGTTAAACAATTGAAAGGCAATGCTACCAAATACTAATTGAGTGTATGTAAACCTCTGACCCACTGAGAATGTGATGAAATAAATAAAAGCTAAAATAAATAATTCGCTCTACTATTTATCTGACATGTCACATTCTTAAAATAAAGTGGGGATCCTAACTGACCTAAGACAGGTCATTTTTATGGGGATTAAATGTCAGGAATTGTGGAAAACTGAGTTTAAATGTATTTTGGCTAAGGTGTATGTAAACTTCCGACTTCAACTGTGGAGAGACAGATA
>NW_026600868.1:0-105000 GCF_029448725.1 Salvelinus fontinalis | reverse complement strand
TATAGATCCAGAACATGGTGCTGACTAACAGCCTATAGATCCAGAACATGGTGCTGACTAACAGCCTATAGATCCAGAACATGGTGCTGACTAACAGCCTATAGATCCAGAACATGGTGCTGACTAACAGCTTTTAGATCCAGAACATGGTGCTGACTAACAGCTTTTAGATCCAGAACATGGTGCTGACTAACAGCCTATAGATCCAGAACATGGTGCTGACTAACAGCCGTTAGATCCAGAACGTGGTGCTGACTAACAGCCTATAGATCCAGAACATGGTGCTGACTAACAGCCGTTAGATCCAGAACGTGGTGCTGACTAACAGCCGTTAGATCCAGAACATGGTGCTGACTAACAGCCGTTAGATCCAGAACATGGTGCTGACTAACAGCCGTTAGATCCAGAACGTGGTGCTGACTAACAGCCTATAGATCCAGAACATGGTGCTGACTAACAGCCGTTAGATCCAGAACGTGGTGCTGTCAGAACAGTGGAAACAGTGGAGGGAACATTTCCGCTCATCATGTCTGTAATGGGGACAATGTTAATAAGGTAATACAGAAGACAAGGTACCTCTCCAGGATGGATCCTAACATTCTCTCGTCTTCTCCCCCAGGGGTGGGCTATATGTAGCCTGTCGTAGAACTAGTAGTTTAGGGACGCTCCCGTGCCACTGTGTGTGTGTGTCATGGGACTCGTTCGCTTGTTCCATTGTTTATGGTTCTTTTGGTGGAGCGCTCCTTGGAGTGTATACTGCAGAGGGGATCCAATACTTAATACATGTAGTCTCTGCCTCTGTTTAACCCTGCAGGTAGAGCTGAGACACAGGGGATCCAATACTTAATACGTGTAGTCTCTGCCTCTGTTTAACCCTGCAGGTAGAGCTCTCTGCCTCTGTTTAACCCTGCAGGTAGAGCTCTCTGCCTCTGTTTAACCCTGCAGGTAGAGCTCTCTGCCTCTGTTTAACCCTGCAGGTAGAGCTGAGACACAGGGGTCCAATACTAAATACATGTAGTCTCTGCCTCTGTTTAACCCTGCAGGTAGAGCTGAGACACAGGGGTCCAATACTAAATACATGTAGTCTCTGCCTCTGTTTAACCCTGCAGGTAGAGCTGAGACACAGGGGTCCAATACTAAATACATGTAGTCTCTGCCTCTGTTTAACCCTGCAGGTAGAGCTGAGACACAGGGGTCCAATACTAAATACATGTAGTCTCTGCCTCTGTTTAACCCTGCAGGTAGAGCTCTCTGCCTCTGTTTAACCCTGCAGGTAGAGCTCTCTGCCTCTGTTTAACCCTGCAGGTAGAGCTGAGACACAGTGTCTGTTTAACCCTGCAGGTAGAGCTCTCTGCCTCTGTTTAACCCTGCAGGTAGAGCTGAGACACAGTGTCTGTTTAACCCTGCAGGTAGAGCTCTCTGCCTCTGTTTAACCCTGCAGGTAGAGCTCTCTGCCTCTGTTTAACCCTGCAGGTAGAGCTGAGACACAGTGTCTGTTTAACCCTGCAGGTAGAGCTCTCTGCCTCTGTTTAACCCTGCAGGTAGAGCTCTCTGCCTCTGTTTAACCCTGCAGGTAGAGCTCTCTGCCTCTGTTTAACCCTGCAGGTAGAGCTCTCTGCCTCTGTTTAACCCTGCAGGTAGAGCTCTCTGCCTCTGTTTAACCCTGCAGGTAGAGCTGAGACACAGGGGTCCAATACTTAATACATATAGTCTCTGCCTCTGTTTAACCCTGCAGGTAGAGCTCAGGGGGCTTCATACCTGTGAACATTAGAAAAAGTTAAAGTTAAAATTCTTTCTCCATTTCCAAATGCATGTCAGCCAATTAAAATCATTGACATAGTTGCATGGGATCAACCCCTACATGTAAGTGGTTCCCATTTAAATACTGTAACCTGGCACATTTAGCCCTATGCTAACCTGGCACATTTAGCCCTATGCTAACATGGCACATTTAGCCCTATGCTAACCTGGCACATTTAGCCCTATGCTAACCTGGCACATTTAGCCCTATGCTAACCTGGCACATTTAGCCCTATGCTAACCTGGCAAATTTAGCCCTATGCTAACCTGGCACATTTAGCCCTATGCTAACCTGGCACATTTAGCCCTATGCTAACCTGGCACATTTAGCCCTATGCTAACCTGGCACATTTAGCCCTATGCTAACCTGGCACATTTAGCCCTATGCTAACCTGGCACATGTAGCCCTATGCTAACCTGGCACATTTAGCCCTATGCTAACCTGGCACATGTAGCCCTATGCTAACCTGGCACATGTAGCCCTATGCTAACCTGGCACATTTAGCCCTATGCTAACCTGGCACATTTAGCCCTATGCTAACCTGGCACATTTAGCCCTATGCTAACCTGGCACATTTAGCCCTATGCTAACCTGGCACATTTAGCCCTATGCTAACCTGGCACATTTAGCCCTATGCTAACCTGGCACATTTAGCCCTATGCTAACCTGGCACATTTAGCCCTATGCTAACCTGGCACATTTAGCCCTATGCTAACCTGGCACATTTAGCCCTATGCTAACCTGGCACATTTAGCCCTATGCTAACCTGGCACATTTAGCCCTATGCTAACCTGGCACATTTAGCCCTATGCTAACCTGGCACATTTAGCCCTATGCTAACCTGGCACATTTAGCCCTATGCTAACCTGCACAGCTGGCCTTGATTACATCGACGTGGAATCACTGGCCATTTTAATAAGGAGCACTGGTCATTTTAATAATGTTTACATACTGCTTTACTCATTGTCACGCCCTGACTTTAGTTTTATTTGCTTTCTTTATTAATATAATTTATTAATATAATTTGAATGTTAATATATTTAGAAAGCATTTCAATAATTTCAAGCCTCTATTCCCCCACTTTTGTTGAATATGAAAAAAAAACATGAATTTTCATATTTGTACCATATTTGTACAGTGTCCTTGAGTTTGTCCTCAAAAGTAACTACATCTCAGCAATTTGTAATTATTTTTGGCCAAAAATCTGAGATTGAAATGTTTCTGTCAGTATAAACATTCGCAGGTTTTATTGCCCTCTCATAATAAATCATTAATGTTTATTTCGGTTACATTCAACAGGCTACTGAGGAGCTGCATCATCTGGGAAAAACAAAAATGCATTGTGGTACACACCTTCCAATTCATTTCCATAAAACGCATAGCCCCTTGTTGATTGTCCTTACATACAGTGAGCAAAGTATTGGGACGATGACATTTTGAAATGATACACTGACTGTGGGGTTAAAGTGCAAACTGTTAGCTTTAATTTGAGGGTATTTTCATCCATATCGGGGGAACCATTTAGAAATTACAGCACTTTTTGTACATAGTCCCCCCATTTTAGGGGACCAAAAGTATTGGGACAAATTCACTTACGTGTATATATGTGCAAAAAAGTAGTAAAACGTTTTGTATTTAGTCCTATATTCATGGCACCCAATGACTACATTAATATTGTGACTCTACACATGTATAGGATGCTTTTGCTGTTTTGATTGTGTTTCAGATTATTTTCTGCCCAATTCTAAATGAATGGTAAATAATGTAGTCATTTTGGAGTCACTTTTATTGTAAATAAGAATAGAATCTGTTTCTAAACACTTCTACATTAATGTGGATGTTACCGTGGTTACGGATAGTCTTGAATGAATCACGAATAACGAGTGAGAAAGTTACAGAGGCATAAATATCATACCCCCTCAAAATGCTAACCTCCCCTGTTATTGTAATGGTGAGAGGTTAGCATGTCTTGGGGATATGATATAAAATGCTAACCTCCCCTGTTATTGTAATGGTGAGAGGTTAGCATGTCTTGAGGGTATGATATAAAATGCTAATCTCCCCTGTTATTGGTAATGGTGAGAGGTTAGCATGTCTTGGGTATCTTTCTCACTCATTTTTGTCTAACGTTGGTAGCCAGTAGCCTAGTCGAAGATACATCATGCAATAGTGTCACTCTACACTTGAGACAGACCAAGTGGCACAAAAGTAAACCTTGCATTTTGAGGTTTAAAATACCCCTCTGGTGGCCAAGTTGACATATTTTCAGAAATGGCGTTGGTTGGTGAATATAACGTCGAAGCTCTTTGATAGGCTGATGCATGATTTGTTGCAGGAAATAATGTCTGCCACCTGCTCAGGTTAGCATATGGCAAAATGTTGCAGGGTATGTAAAGGAAACAGCTAACATGAGAGTTGTATCCCTTGCAACCACGTCAACGATTTGAATTGGCTGATGCTCATTTTGAGATTTAAACTTAAAAGTAAACTTTTTCTAATGTTCGCAAGTATGAACTATAGGTTTAGAAATAAATGTAATGGCCATTCTTCTGTAGTCCTGTGGGTCTGTATTGTCATGCCCACAAACACTACGGCTGCATCACAAACGATAATCAATCCCCTTTACGGTGCACTACTTTAGACCAGGAACTGTGGGGGAAAGGGGTGTGGTTTGGGGTGTTACTACTACTGCTGGTGGTGCTGAGTCTGAGACAACGGACGGGTGTCCATCCATCAGTTAGATTTCATTATGAAGACAGACTGCTGGAACCCTATGGAGAGGGAACCAGTCTATTGTCTACAGTAGGGGTAGGGTTGGATAGGGGTAGGGGTAGGGTTGGTTAGGGTTAGGGTTGGTTAGGGATAGGGATAGGGGTAGGGTTGGATAGGGATAGGGGTAGGGTTGGATAGGGGTAGGGGTAGGGTTGGTTAGGGTTAGTGTTGGTTAGGGATAGGGATAGGGGTAGGGTTGGTTAGGGATAGGGGTAGGGTTGGATAGGGGTAGGGGTAGGGTTGGTTAGGGTTAGGGTTGGTTAGGGATAGGGATAGGGGTAGGATTGGATAGGGATAGGGGTAGGGTTGGATAGGGATAGGGGTAGGGTTGGTTAGGGTTAGGGTTGGTTAGGGATAGGGATAGGGGTAGGGTTGGTTAGGGATAGGGGTAGGGTTGGATAGGGATAGGGGTAGGGTTGGTTAGGGTTAGGGTTGGTTAGGGAAAGGGATAGGGGTAGGGTTGGTTAGGGATAGGGTTGGATAGGGATAGGGGTAGGGTTGGTTAGGGTTAGGGTTGGTTAGGGAAAGGGATAGGGGTAGGGTTGGTTAGGGTTAGGGTTGGTTAGGGATAGGGATAGGGGTAGGGTTGGTTAGGGTTAGGGTTAGTTAGGGATAGGGATAGGGGTAGGGTTGGTTAGGGTTAGGGTTAGTTAGGGATAGGGGTGGGGTTGGTTAGGGTTAGGGATAGGGGTAGGGTTGGATAGGGATAGGGGTAGGGGTAGGGTTGGTTAGGGTTAGGGTTGGTTAGGGATAGGGATAGGGGTAGGGTTGGTTAGGGTTAGGGTTAGTTAGGGATAGGGGTAGGGTTGGTTAGGGTTAGGGATAGGGGTAGGGTTGGATAGGGATAGGGGTAGGGGTAGGGTTGGTTAGGGTTAGGGTTGGTTAGGAATAGGGGTAGGGTTGGTTAGGGTTAGTGTTGGTTAGGGATAGGGGTAGGGTTGGTTAGGGATAGGGGTAGGGGTAGGGTTGGTTAGGGTTAGGGTTGGTTAGGGATAGGGATAGGGGTAGGGTTGGTTAGGGTTAGGGTTAGTTAGGGATAGGGTAGGGTTGGTTAGGGTTAGGGATAGGGGTAGGGTTGGATAGGGATAGGGGTAGGGGTAGGGTTGGTTAGGGTTAGGGTTGGTTAGGAATAGGGGTAGGGTTGGTTAGGGTTAGTGTTGGTTAGGGATAGGGGTAGGGTTGGTTAGGGTTAGGGATAGGGGTAGGGTTGGATAGGGATAGGGGTAGGGTTGGTTAGGGTTAGTGTTGGTTAGGGATAGGGGTAGGGTTGGTTAGGGTTAGGGATAGGGGTAGGGTTGGATAGGGATAGGGGTAGGGTTGGTTAGGGTTAGGGTTGCTTAGGGATAGGGGTAGGGTTGGTTAGTGTTAGGGATAGGGGTAGGGCTGGTTAGGGTTAGGGATAGGGGTAGGGTTGGTTAGGGGTAGGGTTGGTTAGGGGTAGGGTTGGTTAGGGTTAGGGATAGGGGTAGGGTTGGTTAGGGTTAGGGATAGGGGTAGGGTTGGTTAGGGGTAGGGTTGGTTAGGGGTAGGGTTGGTTAGGGTTAGGGATAGGGGTAGGGTTTGTTAGGGTTAGGGATAGGGGTAGGGTTGGTTAGGGATAGGGTTGGTTAGGGTTAGGGATAGGGGTAGGGTTGGTTAGGGTTAGGGATAGGGGTAGGGTTGGTTAGGGGTAGGGTTGGTTAGGGTTAGGGATAGGGGTAGGGTTGGTTAGGGTTAGGGATAGGGGTAGGGTTGGTTAGGGGTAGGGTTGGTTAGGGGTAGGGTTGGTTAGACGTAGGGTTGGTTAGGGGTAGGGGTAGGGTTAGTGTTGGTTAGGGATAGGGATAGGGTTGGTTAGGGATAGGGGTAGGGTTGGTTAGGGGTAGGGTTGGTTAGGGGTAGGGTTGGTTAGGGTTAGGGATAGGGGTAGGGTTGGTTAGGGTTAGGGATAGGGGTAGGGCTGGTTAGGGGTAGGGTTGGTTAGGGGTAGGGTTGGTTAGGGGTAGGGTTGGGTAGGGTTAGTGTTGATTAGGGATAGGGATAGGGTTGGTTAGGGATAGGGGTAGGGTTGGTTAGGGGTAGGGTTGGTTAGGGGTAGGGTTGGTTAGGGTTAGGGATAGGGGTAGGGTTGGTTAGGGTTAGGGATAGGGGTAGGGTTGGTTAGGGGTAGGGTTGGTTAGGGGTAGGGTTGGTTAGGGGTAGGGTTGGTTAGGGGTAGGGGTAGGGTTAGTGTTGGTTAGGGATAGGGATAGGGTTGGTTAGGGATAGGGGTAGGGTTGGTTAGGGGTAGGGTTGGTTAGGGGTAGGGTTGGTTAGGGTTAGGGATAGGGGTAGGGTTGGTTAGGGTTAGGGATAGGGGTAGGGTTGGTTAGGGGTAGGGTTGGTTAGGGGTAGGGTTGGTTAGGGGTAGGGTTGGGTAGGGTTAGTGTTGATTAGGGATAGGGATAGGGTTGGTTAGGGATAGGGGTAGGGTTGGTTAGGGGTAGGGTTGGTTAGGGGTAGGGTTGGTTAGGGTTAGGGATAGGGGTAGGGTTGGTTAGGGTTAGGGATAGGGGTAGGGTTGGTTAGGGGTAGGGTTGGTTAGGGGTAGGGTTGGTTAGGGGTAGGGTTGGTTAGGGGTAGGGGTAGGGTTAGTGTTGGTTAGGGATAGGGATAGGGTTGGTTAGGGATAGGGGTAGGGTTGGTTAGGGGTAGGGTTGGATAGGGGTAGGGTTGGTTAGGGTTAGGGATAGGGGTAGGGTTAGGGATAGGGGTAGGGTTGGATAGGGGTAGGGTTGGTTAGGGGTAGGGTTGGTTAGGGGTAGGGTTAGGGGTAGGGTTGGATAGGGGTAGGGTTGGTTAGGGGTAGGGTTGGTTAGGGGTAGGGTTGGTTAGGGGTAGGGATAGGGGTAGGGTTGGTTAGGGGTAGGGTTGGTTAGGGGTAGGGTTGGTTAGGGGTAGGGTTGGTTAGGGGTAGGGATAGGGGTAGGGTTGGTTAGGGGTAGGGTTGGTTAGGAATAGGGTTGGTTAGGGGTAGGGTTGGTTAGGGTTCTACACAGCAGCATTTCTCCATCACCTTCTTGACAACAGGGTTACTATTTAGAGGAGGTGCTGCTGGCATTATTGACCAAATGAACGGCCATTAGGTTTGGTTGGTCTACATTTACAGATTATTATCATTGGGCTATAACCTGTGCTCCTCTCCCCTGATTTTGTTTTAATTCATTTATACGGCATTGTCTAGGCTATTTCACTACCACGAGAAGACAAAGCTGTTCTGAGTAAAATAAAAGTTGGACGCAGAGATCTGGCGGATCTGTCCTAGCCTCTGATTGGTTGTCCCAGTAGAGTTCCCAGTCCGTGAACACGGCTATAAAACCCTGCGCTGTCCCCCCTCTGCGCCAGAGCGCATCAGACCGTTGTGAAATAGAGACAGACCATAGACATGTTGTGAGCCGGAGAGCACGAGGTCAGTTAATTGAAACCGCTAAACCCAAACCGACATAGTTTTGGTGATTTGACTGAAGACTGGCAGATCTAACGGACACATTTAATGGTTATTCTATTCTCTCCCTGCTGGACTATTTTATTGGAATAATAACACTAAAATACTCCACCACAACTCGGCATCATCCCACGGCAAGGCAGTATCATCCCAGCGGCAAGGTGAGATTCTAACGGGACATCTTTAGAGCGGACCCATCAACTTCTGGAGTTTGATTTGATATGATTAGATGATTTAATTAAAATTAGAAGTGATCTTCCGGAGTATGGAGAGATGATGACGCACCGCTTTCCTGCCGCGCGCTCTGGAATATGGAACATATCAGGAATCACACGACGTTTATCAACGCCGTCACTCCTTCTAAAAAAACACATTTGACTTTTTCGTTGAATTGATAAATACCTCAATTCCATTAATGATCAAGAATGGAACAAGTATTTGTGTATCCATCTCTTTTAACGATAAAAACCTAAAAGTTTGAGAATAATAGAATAGTCTCTGACTCGAGTAAACAATTATTGATGCGCTTTGGAAGGTAATCAAATGTTTTTATATGTTGACTGATTAGTAAAGAAGAAAATATCCATTTCCAAAAAGTTAGCATGGAGTTGGAAACACGATAGGATATTTGGACACTTACAGGGCAGGGAGATCGCTTACTACATACAGTATTGACTGGATGGCCTGAGTTTGAGTGACATTTGACTGATGACGGAAGGATGGATGGAACGACGTCAGAATGTTGCATGCAGAGAAACATGGAATATAATTAGTATCGCAATATTTACAGTAAACATAGTTTATATAATATATTACCACACAAAGCCTGGCGCAACAGATTATTACAGTATAATGTCGTGGCTGCTTTTTAAAGCCGATTTAATAATAATAATATTATTTCATTTGTAAAGCGCATTTCCTATGCTCAATGGCATACCATGTATAGGGCTATTCTAAGTTATATTGATTGGCTAATTCTGTGTGCATTTAGGGGGGAGGGATTCAAATAGAATTGAGTTTTTACACTTCCAGGAGAAAGGCACTTTGTGTTGCTGTTGACTGACTGGTCTGATAAGAAGTCTTATAACGGGCTTGACGCTTTTCTAAATGCATCCATTTATATAAGATAAACAACATGGAAATGTTTATTAAACTGTTTTCAAGAACACGAAAAAGCACCATGCTGAAAGATCTGATTAGCATCATTTACTGTCGTTCCCAGACACTAGTTCATTGATTAGCATCATTTACTGTCGTTCCCACACACTAGTTCATTGATTAGCATCATTTACTGTCGTTCCCACACACTAGTTCATTGATTAGCATCATTTACTGTCGTTCCCACACACTAGTTCATTGATTAGCATCATTTACTGTCGTTCCCACACACATTGCCTAATGCGTGCACGAGATTACACACATAGACACATGCCATATTTTGAAATAGTTATCTTGGAACCTTGCACACTTTTCAATCTTTTTAAATAGTTTGTTATCTGGGATACCTCATGTGGTTAAATTGTGGTGATGTTGAGGGAATCAGGGTTAAGGTAGGGTTAGTTAGGGTTGTGGCTTAGTTAGGGTTATGGGTTTGGGTTAGCAATGGTATTGGTTAATGGTTAGAGGTAGTTAGGATATTGGTTATGTGTTAGAGGTAGTTAGCGTATTGGTTATGGGTTAGAGATAGTTAGCGTATTGGTTATGGGTTAGAGGTAGTTAGGGTTATGGTTAGAGGTAGTTAGGGTCTTGGTTATGTGTTGGAGGTAGTTAGGGTATTGGTTAGAGGTATTGATGGTCTTGATTATGGGTTAGACTTAGTTAGGGTTATGGGTTAGAGGTAGTTAGGGTCTTGGTTATGGGTTAGAGGTAGTTAGGGTCTTGGTTATGGGTTAGAGGTAGTTGGGGTCTTGGTTATGGGTTAGAGATAGTTAGGGTTATAGGTTAGAGGTAGTTAGCGTATTGGTTATGGGTTAGAGGTAGTTAGGGTCTTGGTTATGGGTTAGAGGTAGTTGGGGTCTTGGTTATGGGTTAGAGATAGTTAGGGTTATAGGTTAGAGGTAGTTAGCGTATTGGTTATGGGTTAGAGGTAGTTAGGGTCTTGGTTATGGGTTAGAGATAGTTAGGGTTATAGGTTAGAGGTAGTTAGCGTATTGGTTATGGGTTAGAGGTAGTTAGGGTCTTGGTTATGGGTTAGCGATAGTTAGGGTTATGGGTTAGAGGTAGTTAGGGTCTTGATTATGGGTTAGACTTAGTTAGGGTTATGGGTTAGAGGTAGTTGGACCTTGGTTATGGGTTCAAGGTAGTTAGGGTCTTGGTTATGGGTTAGAGGTAGTTAGGGTATTGGTTATGGTTAGAGGTAGTTAGCGTATTGGTTATGGTTAGAGGAAGTTAGGGTCTTGGTTATGGGTTAGAGATAGTTAGGGTTATGGTTAGAGGTAGTTAGCGTATTGGTTATGGGTTAGAGGTAGTTAGGGTATTGGTTATGGGTTAGAGATAGTTAGGGTCTTGGTTATGGGTTAGAGGTAGTTAGGGTATTGGTTATGGGTTAGAGGTAGTTAGGGTATTGGTTATGGTTAGAGGTAGTTAGGGTATTGGTTATGGTTAGAGGTAGTTAGGGTTATGGTTAGAGGTAGTTATGGTCTTGGTTAGAGGTAGTTAGCGTATTGGTTATGGTTAGAGGAAGTTAGGGTCTTGGTTATGGTTAGAGGAAGTTAGGGTCTTGGTTATGGTTAGAGGAAGTTAGGGTCTTGGTTATGGGTTAGAGGTAGTTAGGGTCTTGGTTAGAGGTAGTTAGGGTATTGGTTATGGTTAGAGGAAGTTAGGGTCTTGGTTATGGTTAGAGATAGTTAGGGTCTTGGTTATGGGTTAGAGGTAGTTAGGGTCTTGGTTATGGGTTAGAGGTAGTTGGGGGTCTTGGTTATGGGTTAGAGGTAGTTAGGGTCTTGGTTAGAGGTAGTTGGGGTCTTGGTTATGGATTCGATGTAGTTAAAATTATGGTTAGAGGAAGTTAGGGTCTTGGTTATGGGTTAGAGATAGTTAGGGTTATGGGTTAGAGGTAGTTAGGGTCTTGGTTAGAGGTAGTTAGCGTATTGGTTATGGTTAGAGGAAGTTAGGGTCTTGTTTATGGGTTAGAGGTAGTTAGGGTTATGGGTTAGAGGTAGTTAGGGTCTTGGTTATGGGTTAGAGATAGTTAGGGTCTTGGTTATGGTTAGAGATAGTTAGGGTTATGGTTAGAGGTAGTTAGGGTCTTGGTTAGAGGTAGTTAGCGTATTGGTTATGGTTAGAGGAAGTTAGGGTCTTGTTTATGGGTTAGAGGTAGTTAGCGTATTGGTTATGGTTAGAGGAAGTTAGGGTCTTGGTTATGGGTTAGAGGTAGTTAGGGTTATGGTTATGGTTAGAGATAGTTAGGGTCTTGGTTATGTGTTAGAGTTAGTTAGGGTCTTGGTTATGTGTTAGAGGTAGTTAGGGTCTTGGTTATGGGTTAGATGTAGTTAGGGTTATGGTTAGAGGAAGTTAGGGTCTTGTTTATGGGTTAGAGGTAGTTAGGGTTATCGGTTAGAGGTAGTTAGGGTCTTGGTTATGGGTTAGAGATAGTTAGGGTCTTGGTTATGGGTTAGAGGTAGTTAGGGTTATGGTTTAGAGGTAGTTAGGGTCTTGGTTATGGGTTAGAGGTAGTTAGGGTTATGGTTAGAGGTAGTTAGCATATTGGTTATGGGTTAGAGATAGTTAGGGTTATGGTTAGAGGTAGTTAGGGTCTTGGTTATGGGTTAGAGATAGTTAGGGTTATGGTTAGAGGTAGTTAGCGTATTGGTTATGGGTTAGACTTAGTTAGGGTCTTGGTTATGGGTTAGAGATAGTTAGGGTTATGGTTAGAGATAGTTAGGGTTATGGGTTAGAGATAGTTAGGGTTATGGTTAGAGGTAGTTAGCATATTGGTTATGGTTAGAGGTAGTTAGGGTCTTGGTTATGGGTTAGAGATAGTTAGGGTTATGGTTAGAGGTAGTTAGCGTATTGGTTATGGGTTAGACTTAGTTAGGGTCTTGGTTATGGGTTAGCGGTAGTTAGGTTCTTGGTTATGGGTTAGCGGTAGTTAGGTTCTTGGTTATGGGTTAGCGGTAGTTAGCGTATTAGTTATGTGTTAGAGGTAGTTAGGGTATTGGTTATGGGTTAGAGGTAGTTAGGGGTCTGGTACATAGGTAGTTATGGTCTTTGTTATGGGTTAGATGTTAGAGATATGTATTGTCTATGAGATCAAACCAATTAACCGTCACTTCAAAGAGCTGGTCTTGTTTAGGTTGATGTCTGTCTCCTACAGAGGTTCTCGTTATGGCTGCTTGGCAAGGCTCACTACTGCTGGCTACATATCTGGTATTACTCATCTAATGTGTATATACTGTTTTCTTTACTATTCTACAGTATCTCATTCACTTAATAAAGTTTACATATCTAGCATTACTCATCTTATGTGTATATACTGTTTTCTATACTATTCTACAGTATCTCATTCACTTAATATCAAATCAAGTTTATTTTATATAGCCCTTCGTACATCAGCTAATATTTCGAAGTGCTGTACAGAAACCCAGCCTAAAACTTAATAAAGTTTACATATCTAGCATTACTCATCTCATATGTATATACTGTATTCTATACTATTCTACAGTATCTCATTCACTTAATAAAGTTTACATATCTAGCATTACTCATCTCATATGTATATACTGTATTCTATACTGTATTCTATACTATTCTACAGTATCTCATTCACTTAATAAAGTTTACATATCTAGCATTACTCATCTCATATGTTTATACTGTTTTCTATACTATTCTACTGTATCTTAGTCCGTTCTGCTCTGACATCGCTCGTCCATATGTATATAGTCCAAATTCATTCCTACTTAGATTTGTGTGCATTGGGTATATGTTGTGTAATTTGTTATATATTACTTGTTATATATTACTGCACTGTCGGGGCTAGAAGCACAAGCATTTAGCTACAGCCAATAACATCTGCTAATCACGTGTATGTGACCAATAACATCTGCTGATCACATGTATGTGACCAATAAGATTTGATTAAATTTACAGGATGGCAACATTAAACTTTAATTTAGATTATTTAAAGATACGGTCCTAATGAACTGTAATGTGTGTGTATGTGTGTCAGACAGTAGTGGGCTGGGTGGTGTGTAATGTGTGTATCAGTAGTGGGCTGGGTGGTGTGTAATGTGTGTATCAGTAGTGGGCTGGGTGGTGTGTAATGTGTGTATCAGTAGTGGGCTGGGTGGTGTGTAATGTGTGTATCAGACAGTAGTGGCTGGGTGGTGTGTAATGTGTGTATCAGTAGTGGGCTGGGTGGTGTGTAATGTGTGTATCAGTAGTGGGCTGGGTGGTGTGTAATGTGTGTATCAGTAGTGGGCTGGGTGGTGTGTAATGTGTGTATCAGACAGTAGTGGGCTGGGTGGTGTGTAATGTGTGTATCAGTAGTGGGCTGGGTGGTGTGTAATGTGTGTATCAGTAGTGGGCTGGGTGGTGTGTAATGTGTGTATCAGTAGTGGGCTGGGTGGTGTGTAATGTGTGTATCAGTAGTGGGCTGGGTGGTGTGTAATGTGTGTATCAGTAGTGGGCTGGGTGGTGTGTAATGTGTGTATCAGTAGTGGGCTGGGTGGTGTGTAATGTGTGTATCAGACAGTAGTGGGCTGGGTGGTGTGTAATGTGTGTATCAGTAGTGGGCTGGGTGGTGTGTAATGTGTGTATCAGACAGTAGTGGCTGGGTGGTGTGTAATGTGTGTATCAGTAGTGGGCTGGGTGGTGTGTAATGTGTGTGTATCAGTAGTGGGCTGGGTGGTGTGTAATGTGTGTATCAGTAGTGGGCTGGGTGGTGTGTAATGTGTGTGTATCAGTAGTGGGCTGGGTGGTGTGTAATGTGTGTATCAGTAGTGGGCTGGGTGGTGTGTAATGTGTGTGTATCAGTAGTGGGCTGGGTGGTGTGTAATGTGTGTATCAGTAGAGGGCTGGGTGGTGTGTAATGTGTGTATCAGTAGTGGGCTGGGTGGTGTGTAATGTGTGTATCAGTAGTGGGCTGGGTGGTGTGTAATGTGTGTATCAGTAGTGGGCTGGGTGGTGTGTAATGTGTGTATCAGTAGTGGGCTGGGTGGTGTGTAATGTGTGTATCAGTAGTGGGCTGGGTGGTGTGTAATGTGTGTATCAGTAGTGGGCTGGGTGGTGTGTAATGTGTGTATCAGTAGTGGGCTGGGTGGTGTGTAATGTGTGTATCAGTAGTGGGCTGGGTGGTGTGTAATGTGTGTATCAGTAGTGGGCTGGGTGGTGTGTAATGTGTGTATCAGTAGTGGGCTGGGTGGTGTGTAATGTGTGTATCAGTAGTGGGCTAGGTGGTGTGTAATGTGTGTATCAGTAGTGGGCTGGGTGGTGTGTAATGTGTGTATCAGACAGTAGTGGGCTGGGTGGTGTGTAATGTGTGTATCAGTAGTGGGCTGGGTGGTGTGTAATGTGTGTATCAGTAGTGGGCTGGGTGGTGTGTAATGTGTGTATCAGTAGTGGGCTGGGTGGTGTGTAATGTGTGTATCAGTAGTGGGCTGGGTGGTGTGTAATGTGTGTATCAGACAGTAGTGGGCTGGGTGGTGTGTAATGTGTGTATCAGTAGTGGGCTGGGTGGTGTGTAATGTGTGTATCAGTAGTGGGCTGGGTGGTGTGTAATGTGTGTATCAGTAGTGGGCTGGGTGGTGTGTAATGTGTGTATCAGACAGTAGTGGGCTGGGTGGTGTGTAATGTGTGTATCAGTAGAGGGCTGGGTGGTGTGTAATGTGTGTATCAGTAGTGGGCTGGGTGGTGTGTAATGTGTGTATCAGACAGTAGTGGGCTGGGTGGTGTGTAATGTGTGTATCAGTAGTGGGCTGGGTGGTGTGTAATGTGTGTATCAGACAGTAGTGGGCTGGGTGGTGTGTAATGTGTGTATCAGTAGTGGGCTGGGTGGTGTGTAATGTGTGTATCAGTAGTGGGCTGGGTGGTGTGTAATGTGTGTATCAGTAGTGGGCTGGGTGGTGTGTAATGTGTGTATCAGACAGTAGTGGGCTGGGTGGTGTGTAATGTGTGTATCAGTAGTGGGCTGGGTGGTGTGTAATGTGTGTATCAGTAGTGGGCTGGGTGGTGTGTAATGTGTGTATCAGTAGTGGGCTGGGTGGTGTGTAATGTGTGTATCAGTAGTGGGCTGGGTGGTGTGTAATGTGTGTATCAGTAGTGGGCTGGGTGGTGTGTAATGTGTGTAACAGACAGTAGTGGGCTGGGTGGTGTGTAATGTGTGTATCAGTAGTGGGCTGGGTGGTGTGTAATGTGTGAATCAGACAGTAGTGGGCTGGGTGGTGTGTAATGTGTGAATCAGACAGTAGTGGGCTGGGTGGTGTGTAATGTGTGTATCAGTAGTGGGCTGGGTGGTGTGTAATGTGTGTATCAGTAGTGGGCTGGGTGGTGTGTAATGTGTGTATCAGTAGTGGGCTGGGTGGTGTGTAATGTGTGTATCAGTAGTGGGCTGGGTGGTGTGTAATGTGTGTATCAGTAGTGGGCTGGGTGGTGTGTAATGTGTGTATCAGTAGTGGGCTGGGTGGTGTGTAATGTGTGTATCAGTAGTGGGCTGGGTGGTGTGTAATGTGTGTATCAGTAGTGGGCTGGGTGGTGTGTAATGTGTGTATCAGTAGTGGGCTGGGTGGTGTGTAATGTGTGTATCAGTAGTTGGCTGGGTGGTGTGTAATGTGTGTATCAGTAGTGGGCTGGGTGGTGTGTAATGTGTGTATCAGACAGTAGTGGGCTGGGTGGTGTGTAATGTGTGTATCAGACAGTAGTGGGCTGGGTGGTGTGTAATGTGTGTGTATCAGTAGTGGGCTGGGTGGTGTGTAATGTGTGTATCAGTAGTGGGCTGGGTGGTGTGTAATGTGTGTATCAGTAGTGGGCTGGGTGGTGTGTAATGTGTGTGTATCAGTAGTGGGCTGGGTGGTGTGTAATGTGTGTATCAGTAGTGGGCTTGGTGGTGTGTAATGTGTGTATCAGTAGTGGGCTGGGTGGTGTGTAATGTGTGTATCAGTAGTGGGCTGGGTGGTGTGTAATGTGTGTATCAGTAGTGGGCTGGGTGGTGTGTAATGTGTGTATCAGTAGTGTGCTGGGTGGTGTGTAATGTGTGTATCAGTAGTGGGCTGGGTGGTGTGTAATGTGTGTATCAGTAGTGGGCTGGGTGGTGTGTAATGTGTGTATCAGTAGTGGGCTGGGTGGTGTGTAATGTGTGTATCAGTAGTGGGCTGGGTGGTGTGTAATGTGTGTATCAGTAGTGGGCTGGGTGGTGTGTAATGTGTGTATCAGTAGTGGGCTGGGTGGTGTGTAATGTGTGTATCAGTAGTGGGCTGGGTGGTGTGTAATGTGTGTATCAGTAGTGGGCTGGGTGGTGTGTAATGTGTGTATCAGTAGTGGGCTGGGTGGTGTGTAATGTGTGTATCAGTTGTGAGCTGGGTGGTGTGTAATGTGTGTATCAGTAGTGAGCTGGGTGGTGTGTAATGTGTGTATCAGACAGTAGTGAGCTGGGTGGTGTGTAATGTGTGTATCAGTAGTGGGCTGGGTGGTGTGTAATGTGTGTATCAGTAGTGGGCTGGGTGGTGTGTAATGTGTGTATCAGACAGTAGTGGGCTGGGTGGTGTGTAATGTGTGTGTCAGTAGTGGGCTGGGTGGTGTGTAATGTGTGTAACAGACAGTAGTGAGCTGGGTGGTGTGTAATGTGTGTATCAGTAGTGGGCTGGGTGGTGTGTAATGTGTGTATCAGTAGTGGGCTGGGTGGTGTGTAATGTGTGTATCAGTAGTGGGCTGGGTGGTGTGTAATGTGTGTATCAGTAGTGGGCTGGGTGGTGTGTAATGTGTGTATCAGACAGTAGTGGGCTGGGTGGTGTGTAATGTGTGTATCAGTAGTGGGCTGGGTGGTGTGTAATGTGTGTATCAGTAGTGGGCTGGGTGGTGTGTAATGTGTGTATCAGTAGTGGGCTGGGTGGTGTGTAATGTGTGTATCAGTAGTGGGCTGGGTGGTGTGTAATGTGTGTATCAGTAGTGGGCTGGGTGGTGTGTAATGTGTGTATCAGACAGTAGTGGGCTGGGTGGTGTGTAATGTGTGTATCAGTAGTGGGCTGGGTGGTGTGTAATGTGTGTATCAGTAGTGGGCTGGGTGGTGTGTAATGTGTGTATCAGTAGTGGGCTGGGTGGTGTGTAATGTGTGTATCAGTAGTGGGCTGGGTGGTGTGTAATGTGTGTATCAGTAGTGGGCTGGGTGGTGTGTAATGTGTGTATCAGTAGTGGGCTGGGTGGTGTGTAATGTGTGTATCAGTAGTGGGCTGGGTGGTGTGTAATGTGTGTATCAGACAGTAGTGGGCTGGGTGGTGTGTAATGTGTGTATCAGTAGTGGGCTGGGTGGTGTGTAATGTGTGTATCAGTAGTGGGCTGGGTGGTGTGTAATGTGTGTATCAGACAGTAGTGGCGCATACTTACCATACTGTTGGAGCATACTTACCATACTGTTGGAGTATACTTACCATACTGTTGGAGTATACTTACCATACTGTTGGAGCATACTTTCCATACTGTTGGAGTATACTTACCATACTGTTGGTGTATACTTACCATACTGTTGGAGCATACTTACCATACTGTTGGAGTATACTTACCATACTGTTGGAGCATACTTACCATACTGTTGGAGCATACTTACCATACTGTTGGAGCATACTTACCATACTGTTGGTGTATACTTACCATACTGTTGGAGCATACTTACCATACTGTTGGAGTATACTTACCATACTGTTGGAGCATACTTACCATACTGTTGGAGTATACTTACCATACTGTTGGAGTATACTTACCATACTGTTGGAGCATACTTACCATACTGTTGGAGTATACTTACCATACTGTTGGAGCATACTTACCATACTGTTGGAGTATACTTACCATACTGTTGGAGCATACTTACCATACTGTTGGAGTATACTTACCATACTGTTGGAGCATACTTACCATACTGTTGGAGTATACTTACCATACTGTTGGAGCATACCTACCATACTGTTGGAGCATACTTACATACTGTTGGAATATACTTACCATACTGTTGGAGCATACTTACCATACTGTTGGAGCATACTTACCATACTGTTGGAGCATACTTACCATACTGTTTGAGCATACTTACCATACTGTTGGAGTATACTTACCATACTGTTGGAGTATACTTACCATACTGTTGGAGCATACTTACCATACTGTTGGAGTATACTTACCATACTGTTGGAGTATACTTACCATACTGTTGGAGTATACTTACCATACTGTTGGAGCATACTTACCATACTGTTGGAGCATACTTACCATACTGTTGGAGTATACTTACCATACTGTTGGAGTATACTTACCATACTGTTGGAGCATACTTACCATACTGTTGGAGCATACTTACCATACTGTTGGAGTATACTTACCATACTGTTGGAGTATACTTACCATACTGTTGGAGCATACTTACCATACTGTTGGAGTATACTTACCATACTGTTGGAGTATACTTACCATACTGTTGGAGCATACTTACCATACTGTTGGAGCATACTTACCATACTGTTGGAGCATACTTACCATACTGTTGGAGCATACTTACCATACTGTTGGAGTATACTTACCATACTCTTGGAGTATACTTACCATACTGTTGGAGTATACTTACCATACTGTTGGAGCATACTTACCATACTGTTGGAGTATACTTACCATACTGTTGGAGCATACTTACCATACTGTTGGAGCATACTTACCATACTGTTGGAGTATACTTACCATACTGTTGGAGTATACTTACCATACTGTTGGAGCATACTTACCATACTGTTGGAGCATACTTACCATACTGTTGGAGTATACTTACCATACTGTTGGAGTATACTTACCATACTGTTGGAGCATACTTACCATACTGTTGGAGCATACTTACCATACTGTTGGAGCATACTTACCATACTGTTGGAGTATACTTACCATACTGTTGGAGTATACTTACCATACTGTTGGAGCATACTTACCATACTGTTGGAGTATACTTACCATACTGTTGGAGCATACTTACCATACTGTTGGAGCATACTTACCATACTGTTGGAGTATACTTACCATACTGTTGGAGTATACTTACCATACTGTTGGAGCATACTTACCATACTGTTGGAGCATACTTACCATACTGTTGGAGTATACTTACCATACTGTTGGAGTATACTTACCATACTGTTGGAGCATACTTACCATACTGTTGGAGCATACTTACCATACTGTTGGAGCATACTTACCATACTGTTGTAGTATACTTACCATACTGTTGGAGTATACTTACCATACTGTTGGAGTATACTTACCATACTGTTGGAGCATACTTACCATACTGTTGGAGTATACTTACCATACTGTTGGAGCATACTTACCATACTGTTGGAGCATACTTACCATACTGTTGGAGTATACTTACCATACTGTTGGAGTATACTTACCATACTGTTGGAGCATACTTACCATACTGTTGGAGTATACTTACCATACTGTTGGAGCATACTTACCATACTGTTGGAGTATACTTACCATACTGTTGGAGTATACTTACCATACTGTTGGAGCATACTTACCATACTGTTGGAGCATACTTACCATACTGTTGGAGTATACTTACCATACTGTTGGAGCATACTTACCATACTGTTGGAGCATACTTACCATACTGTTGGAGTATACTTACCATACTGTTGGAGCATACTTACCATACTGTTGGAGTATACTTACCATACTGTTGGAGCATA
Source organism: Salvelinus fontinalis (assembly GCF_029448725.1). Taxonomy (NCBI): domain Eukaryota; kingdom Metazoa; phylum Chordata; class Actinopteri; order Salmoniformes; family Salmonidae; genus Salvelinus; species Salvelinus fontinalis. The sequence continues at coordinate 85,079 of NW_026600868.1, read as the reverse complement.
CTTACCATACTGTTGGAGTATACTTACCATACTGTTGGAGCATACTTACCATACTGTTGGAGTATACTTACCATACTGTTGGAGTATACTTACCATACTGTTGGAGCATACTTACCATACTGTTGGAGTATACTTACCATACTGTTGGAGCATACTTGCCATACTGTTGGAGCATACTTACCATACTGTTGGAGCATACTTACCATACTGTTGGAGTATACTTACCATACTGTTGGAGTATACTTACCATACTGTTGGAGCATACTTACCATACTGTTGGAGCATACTTACCATACTGTTGGAGTATACTTACCATACTGTTGGAGTATACTTACCATACTGTTGGAGTATACTTACCATACTGTTGGAGCATACTTACCATACTGTTGGAGCATACTTACCATACTGTTGGAGTATACTTACCATACTGTTGGAGCATACTTACCATACTGTTGGAGCATACTTACCATACTGTTGGAGCATACTTACCATACTGTTGGAGCATACTTACCATACTGTTGGAGTATACTTACCATACTGTTGGAGCATACTTACCATACTGTTGGAGCATACCTACCATACTGTTGGAGCATACTTACCATACTGTTGGAGTATACTTACCATACTGTTGGAGTATACTTACCATACTGTTGGAGCATACTTACCATACTGTTGGAGTATACTTACCATACTGTTGGAGTATACTTACCATACTGTTGGAGCATACTTACCATACTGTTGGAGCATACCTACCATACTGTTGGAGCATACTTACCATACTGTTGGAGTATACTTACCATACTGTTGGAGTATACTTACCATACTGTTGGAGTATACTTACCATACTGTTGGAGCATACTTACCATACTGTTGGAGTATACTTACCATACTGTTGGTGCATACTTACCATACTGTTGGAGCATACTTACCATACTGTTGGAGCATACTTACCATACTGTTGGAGTATACTTACCATACTGTTGGTGCATACTTACCATACTGTTGGAGCATACTTACCATACTGTTGGAGCATACTTACCATACTGTTGTAGTATACTTACCATACTGTTGGAGCATACTTACCATACTGTTGGAGCATACTTACCATACTGTTGGAGTATACGTACCATACTGTTGGAGTATACTTACCATACTGTTGGTGTATACTTACCATACTGTTGGAGCATACTTACCATACTGTTGTAGCATACTTACCATACTGTTGTAGCATACTTACCATACTGTTGGAGCATACTTACATACTGTTGGAGCATACTTACCATACTGTTGGCGTATACTTACCATACTGTTGGAGTATACTTACCATACTGTTGGAGCATACTTACCATACTGTTGGAGTATACTTACCATACTGTTGGAGCATACTTACCATACTGTTGGAGTATACTTACCATACTGTTGGAGCATACTTACCATACTGTTGGAGTATACTTACCATACTGTTGGAGTATTCTTACCATACTGTTGGAGTATACTTACCATACTGTTGGAGTATACTTACCATACTGTTGGAGTATACTTACCATACTGTTGGAGCATACTTACCATACTGTTGGAGTATACTTACCATACTGTTGGAGTATACTTACCATACTGTTGGAGCATACTTACCATACTGTTGGAGTATACTTACCATACTGTTGGAGCATACTTACCATACTGTTGGAGTATACTTACCATACTGTTGGAGTATACTTACCATACTGTTGGAGCATACTTACCATACTGTTGGAGCATACTTACCATACTGTTGGAGTATACTTACCATACTGTTGGAGCATACTTACCATACTGTTGGAGTATACTTACCATACTGTTGGAGTATACTTACCATACTGTTGGAGCATACTTACCATACTGTTGTAGTATACTTACCATACTGTTGGAGTATACTTACCATACTGTTGGAGCATACTTACCATACTGTTGGAGCATACTTACCATACTGTTGGAGTATACTTACCATACTGTTGGAGTATACTTACCATACTGTTGGAGCATACTTACCATACTGTTGTAGTATACTTACCATACTGTTGGAGCATACTTACCATACTGTTGGAGCATACTTACCATACTGTTGGAGTATACTTACCATACTGTTGGAGCATACTTACCATACTGTTGGTGCATACTTACCATACTGTTGGAGCATACTTACCATACTGTTGGAGCATACTTACCATACTGTTGGAGCATACTTACCATACTGTTGGAGCATACTTACCATACTGTTGGGGCATACTTACCATACTGTTGGAGTATACTTACCATACTGTTGGAGCATACTTACCATACTGTTGGAGTATACTTACCATACTGTTGGAGCATACTTACCATACTGTTGGAGCATACTTACCATACTGTTGGAGCATACTTACCATACTGTTGGAGCATACTTACCATACTGTTGGAGCATACTTACCATACTGTTGGGGCATACTTACCATACTGTTGGAGTATACTTACCATACTGTTGGAGCATACTTACCATACTGTTGGAGTATACTTACCATACTGTTGGAGCATACTTACCATACTGTTGGAGCATACTTACCATACTGTTGGAGCATACTTACCATACTGTTGGGGCATACTTACCATACTGTTGGAGTATACTTACCATACTGTTGGAGCATACTTACCATACTGTTGGAGCATACTTACCATACTGTTGGAGTATACTTACCATACTGTTGGAGTATACTTACCATACTGTTGGAGCATACTTACCATACTGTTGGAGTATACTTACCATACTGTTGGTGCATACTTACCATACTGTTGGAGCATACTTACCATACTGTTGGAGCATACTTACCATACTGTTGGAGTATACTTACCATACTGTTGGTGCATACTTACCATACTGTTGGAGCATACTTACCATACTGTTGGAGCATACTTACCATACTGTTGTAGTATACTTACCATACTGTTGGAGCATACTTACCATACTGTTGGAGCATACTTACCATACTGTTGTAGTATACTTACCATACTGTTGGAGCATACTTACCATACTGTTGGAGCATACTTACCATACTGTTGGAGTATACTTACCATACTGTTGGTGCATACTTACCATACTGTTGGAGCATACTTACCATACTGTTGGAGCATACTTACCATACTGTTGTAGTATACTTACCATACTGTTGGAGCATACTTACCATACTGTTGGAGCATACTTACCATACTGTTGGAGTATACTTACCATACTGTTGGAGCATACTTACCATACTGTTGGTGCATACTTACCATACTGTTGGAGCATACTTACCATACTGTTGGAGCATACTTACCATACTGTTGGAGCATACTTGCCATACTGTTGGAGCATACTTACCATACTGTTGGGGCATACTTACCATACTGTTGGAGTATACTTACCATACTGTTGGAGCATACTTACCATACTGTTGGAGTATACTTACCATACTGTTGGAGCATACTTACCATACTGTTGGAGCATACTTACCATACTGTTGGAGCATACTTACCATACTGTTGGAGCATACTTACCATACTGTTGGAGCATACTTACCATACTGTTGGGGCATACTTACCATACTGTTGGAGTATACTTACCATACTGTTGGAGCATACTTACCATACTGTTGGAGTATACTTACCATACTGTTGGAGCATACTTACCATACTGTTGGAGCATACTTACCATACTGTTGGAGCATACTTACCATACTGTTGGGGCATACTTACCATACTGTTGGAGTATACTTACCATACTGTTGGAGCATACTTACCATACTGTTGGAGCATACTTACCATACTGTTGGAGTATACTTACCATACTGTTGGAGCATACTTACCATACTGTTGGAGTATACTTACCATACTGTTGGAGTATACTTACCATACTGTTGGAGCATACTTACCATACTGTTGGAGTATACTTACCATACTGTTGGAGCATACTTACCATACTGTTGGAGCATACTTACCATACTGTTGATGACTAGCTACAGATGATGGTGAACAACAGTGTTTCTCCCAAGTGGGTTAGGGGTAGAGGAGGGTTGGGTTAGTGTTATGGTTAGGTTATGGGTAGAGGAGGGTTGGGTTAGTGTTAGGGTTAGGTTAGGGGTAGAGGAGGGTTGGGTTAGTGTTAGGGTTAGGTTAGGGGTAGAGGAGGGTTGGGTTAGTGTTAGGGTTAGGTTAGGGGTAGAGGAGGGTTGGGTTAGTGTTAGGGTTAGGTTAGTGGTTAGAGGAGGGTTGGGTTAGTGTTAGGGTTAGGTTAGTGGTTAGAGGAGGGTTGGGTTAGTGTTAGGGTTAGGTTAGTGGTTATAGGAGGGTTGGGTTAGTGTTAGGGTTAGGTTAGTGGTTATAGGAGGGTTGGGTTAGTGTTAGGGTTAGGGTTAGGGGTAGAGGGGGGTTGGGTTAGTGTTAGTGTTAGGGTTAGGGGTAGAGGAGGGTTGGGTTAGTGTTAGGGTTAGGTTAGTGGTTATAGGAGGGTTGGGTTAGTGTTTGGGTTAGGGTTAGGGGTAGAGGGGGGTTGGGTTAGTGTTAGTGTTAGGGTTAGGGGTAGAGGAGGGTTGGGTTAGTGTTAGGGTTAGGTTAGTGGTTATAGGAGGGTTGGGTTAGTGTTAGGGTTAGGTTAGGGGTAGAGGGGGGTTGGGTTAGTGTTAGTGTTAGGGTTAGGGGTAGAGGAGGGTTGGGTTAGTGTTAGGGTTAGGTTAGTGGTTATAGGAGGGTTGGGTTAGTGTTAGGGTTAGGTTATGGGTTAGAGGAGGGTTGGGTTAGTGTTAGGGTTAGGTTAGGGGTAGAGGAGGGTTGGGTTAGTGTTAGGGTTAGGTTAGGGGTAGAGGAGGGTTGGGTTAGTGTTAGGGTTAGGTTAGGGGTAGAGGAGGGTTGGGTTAGTGTTAGGGTTAGGTTATGGGTTAGAGGAGGGTTGGGTTAGTGTTAGGGTTAGGTTAGGGGTAGAGGAGGGTTGGGTTAGTGTTAGGGTTAGGTTAGTGGTTAGAGGAGGGTTGGGTTAGTGTTAGGGTTAGGTTATGGGTTAGAGGGGGGTTGGGTTAGTGTTAGGGTTAGGTTATGGGTTAGAGGAGGGTTGGGTTAGTGTTAGGGTTAGGTTAGTGGTTATAGGAGGGTTGGGTTAGTGTTAGGGTTAGGTTAGGGGTTAGAGGGGGGTTGGGTTAGTGTTAGGGTTAGGTTAGGGGTAGAGGAGGGTTGGGTTAGTGTTAGGGTTAGGTTAGTGGTTAGAGGGGGGTTGGGTTAGTGTTAGGGTTAGGTTAGGGGTAGAGGAGGGTTGGGTTAGTGTTAGGGTTAGGTTATGGGTTAGAGGGGGGTTGGGTTAGTGTTAGGGTTAGGTTAGTGGTTAGAGGAGGGTTGGGTTAGTGTTAGGGTTAGGTTAGGGGTAGAGGAGGGTTGGGTTAGTGTTAGGGTTAGGTTAGGGGTAGAGGAGGGTTGGGTTAGTGTTAGGGTTAGGTTATGGGTTAGAGGAGGGTTGGGTTAGTGTTAGGGTTAGGTTAGGGGTAGAGGAGGGTTGGGTTAGTGTTAGGGTTAGGTTATGGGTTAGAGGGGGGTTGGGTTAGTGTTAGGGTTAGGTTATGGGTTAGAGGAGGGTTGGGTTAGTGTTAGGGTTAGGTTAGTGGTTAGAGGAGGGTTGGGTTAGTGTTAGGGTTAGGTTAGTGGTTAGAGGAGGGTTGGGTTAGTGTTAGGGTTAGGTTAGTGGTTATAGGAGGGTTGGGTTAGTGTTAGGGTTAGGTTATGGGTTAGAGGGGGGTTGGGTTAGTGTTAGGGTTAGGTTATGGGTTAGAGGAGGGTTGGGTTAGTGTTAGGGTTAGGTTAGTGGTTATAGGAGGGTTGGGTTAGTGTTAGGGTTAGGTTATGGGTTAGAGGGGGGTTGGGTTAGTGTTAGGGTTAGGTTATGGGTTAGAGGAGGGTTGGGTTAGTGTTAGGGTTAGGTTAGTGGTTATAGGAGGGTTGGGTTAGTGTTAGGGTTAGGTTAGTGGTTAGAGGAGGGTTGGGTTAGTGTTAGGGTTAGGTTAGTGGTTATAGGAGGGTTGGGTTAGTGTTAGGGTTAGGTTATGGGTTAGAGGGGGGTTGGGTTAGTGTTAGGGTTAGGTTATGGGTTAGAGGAGGGTTGGGTTAGTGTTAGGGTTAGGTTAGTGGTTATAGGAGGGTTGGGTTAGTGTTAGGGTTAGGTTATGGGTTAGAGGGGGGTTGGGTTAGTGTTAGGGTTAGGTTATGGGTTAGAGGAGGGTTGGGTTAGTGTTAGGGTTAGGTTATGGGTTAGAGGAGGGTTGGGTTAGTGTTAGGGTTAGGTTATGGGTTAGAGGAGGGTTGGGTTAGTGTTAGGGTTAGGTTATGGGTTAGAGGAGGGTTGTGTTAGTGTTAGGGTTAGGTTAGGGGTAGAGGAGGGTTAGGGTTAGGTTATGGGTTAGACGAGGGTTGGGTTAGTGTTAGGTTGTAGAGGAGGGTTGGGTTAGTGTTAGGTTGTAGAGGAGGGTTGGGTTAGGTGGTAGAGGAGGGTTGGGTTAGTGTTAGGTTGTAGAGGAGGGTTGGGTTAGTGTTAGGTTGTAGAGGAGGGTTGGGTTAGTGTTAGGTGGTAGAGGAGGGTTGGGTTAGTGTTAGGTTGTAGAGGAGGGTTGGGTTAGTGTTAGGTTGTAGAGGAGGGTTACATTTACATTTAACATTTAAGTCATTTAGCAGACGCTCTTGTCCAGAGCGACTTACAAATTGGTGCATTCACCTAATGACATCCAGTGGAACAGCCACTTTACAATAGTGCATCTAGATCTTTTAAGGGGGGGGGGGGGGGGGGGGCAGAAGGATTGCTTTATCCTATCCTAGGTATTCCTTGAAGAGGTGGGGTTTCAGGTGTCTCCGGAAGGTGGTGATTGACTCCGCTGTCCTGGCGTCGTGAGGGAGTTTGTTCCACCATTGGGGTGCCAGAGCAGCGAACAGTTTTGACTGGGCTGAGCGGGAACTGTACTTCCTCAGTGGTAGGGAGGCGAGCAGGCCAGAGGTGGATGAACGCAGTGCCCTTGTTTGGGTGTAGGGCCTGATCAGAGCCTGAAGGTACTGAGGTGCCGTTCCCCTCACAGCTCCGTAGGCAAGCACCATGGTCTTGTAGCGGATGCGAGCTTCAACTGGAAGCCAGTGGAGAGAGCGGAGGAGCGGGGTGACGTGAGAGAACTTGGGAAGGTTGAACACCAGACGGGCTGCGGCGTTCTGGATGAGTTGTAGGGGTTTAATGGCACAGGCAGGGAGCCCAGCCAACAGCGAGTTGCAGTAATCCAGACGGGAGATGACAAGTGCCTGGATTAGGACCTGCGCCGCTTCCTGTGTGAGGCAGGGTTGTACTCTGCGGATGTTGTAGAGCATGAACCTACAGGAACGGGCCACCGCCTTGATGTTAGTGGAGAACGACAGGGTGTTGTCCAGGATCACGCCAAGGTTCTTAGCGCTCTGGGAGGAGGACACAATGGAGTTGTCAACCGTGATGGCGAGATCATGGAACGGGCAGTCCTTCCCCGGGAGGAAGAGCAGCTCCGTCTTGCCGAGGTTCAGCTTGAGGTGGTGATCCGTCATCCACACTGATATGTCTGCCAGACATGCAGAGATGCGATTCGCCACCTGGTCATCAGAAGGGGGAAAGGAGAAGATTAATTGTGTGTCGTCTGCATAGCAATGATAGGAGAGACCATGTGAGGTTATGACAGAGCCAAGTGACTTGGTGTATAGCGAGAATAGGAGAGGGCCTAGAACAGAGCCCTGGGGGACACCAGTGGTGAGAGCGCGTGGTGAGGAGACAGATTCTCGCCACGCCACCTGGTAGGAGCGACCTGTCAGGTAGGACGCAATCCAAGCGTGGGCCGCGCCGGAGATGCCCAACTCGGAGAGGGTGGAGAGGAGGATCTGATGGTTCACAGTATCGAAGGCAGCCGATAGGTCTAGAAGGATGAGAGCAGAGGAGAGAGAGTTAGCTTTAGCAGTGCGGAGCGCCTCCGTGATACAGAGAAGAGCAGTCTCAGTTGAGTGACTAGTCTTGAAACCTGACTGATTTGGATCAAGAAGGTCATTCTGAGAGAGATAGCAGGAGAGCTGGCCAAGGACGGCACGTTCAAGAGTTTTGGAGAGAAAAGAAAGAAGGGATACTGGTCTGTAGTTGTTGACATCGGAGGGATCGAGTGTAGGTTTTTTCAGAAGGGGTGCAACTCTCGCTCTCTTGAAGACGGAAGGGACGTAGCCAGCGGTCAAGGATGAGTTGATGAGCGAGGTGAGGTAAGGTAGAAGGTCTCCGGAAATGGTCTGGAGAAGAGAGGAGGGGATAGGGTCAAGCGGGCAGGTTGTTGGGCGGCCGGCCATCACAAGATGGGTTAGTGTTAGGTTGTAGAGGAGGGTTAGTGTTAGGTTGTAGAGGAGGGTTGGGTTAGTGTTAGGTTGTAGAGGAGGGTTGGGTTAGGTGGTAGAGGAGGGTTGGGTTAGTGTTAGGTTGTAGAGGAGGGTTGGGTTAGTGTTAGGTTGTAGAGGAGGGTTGGGTTAGTGTTAGGTGGTAGAGGAGGGTTGGGTTAGTGTTAGGTTGTAGAGGAGAGTTGGGTTAGTGTTAGGTGGTAGAGGAGGGTTGGGTTAGTGTTAGGTTGTAGAGGAGGGTTAGTGTTAGGTGGTAGAGGAGGGTTGGGTTAGTGTTAGGTTGTAGAGGAGGGTTGGGTTAGTGTTAGGTTGTAGAGGAGGGTTAGTGTTAGGTTGTAGAGGAGGGTTGGGTTAGTGATTGGTTGTAGAGGAGGGTTGGGTTAGTGTTAGGTGGTAGAGGAGGGTTGGGTTAGGTGGTAGAGGAGGGTTGGGTTAGTGTTAGGTTGTAGAGGAGGGTTGGGTTAGTGATTGGTGGTAGAGGAGGGTTGGGTTAGTGTTAGGTGGTAGAGGAGGGTTGGGTTAGTGTTAGGTTGTAGAGGAGGGTTGGGTTAGTGTTAGGTTGTAGAGGAGAGTTGGGTTAGTGTTAGGTTGTAGAGGAGGGTTGGGTTAGTGTTAGGTGGTAGAGGAGGGTTAGTGTTAGGTGGTAGAGGAGGGTTGGGTTAGTGTTAGGTTGTAGAGGAGGGTTGGGTTAGTGTTAGGTTGTAGAGGAGGGTTGGGTTAGTGTTAGGTTGTAGAGGAGGGTTGGGTTAGTGTTAGGTTGTAGAGGAGGGTTGGGTTAGTGTTAGGTTGTAGAGGAGGGTTGGGTTAGTGTTAGGTTGTAGAGGAGGGTTGGGTTAGTGTTAGGTTGTAGAGGAGGGTTGGGTTAGTGTTAGGTGGTAGAGGAGGGTTGGGTTAGTGTTAGGTTGTAGAGGAGGGTTGGGTTAGTGTTAGGTGGTAGAGGAGGGTTAGTGTTAGGTGGTAGAGGAGGGTTGGGTTAGTGTTAGGTGGTAGAGGAGGGTTGGGTTAGTGTTAGGTGGTAGAGGAGGGTTGGGTTAGTGTTAGGTTGTAGAGGAGGGTTGGGTTAGTGTTAGGTGGTAGAGGAGGGTTGGGTTAGTGTTAGGTGGTAGAGGAGGGTTAGTGTTAGGTTGTAGAGGAGGGTTGGGTTAGTGTTAGGTTGTAGAGGAGGGTTGGGTTAGTGTTAGGTTGTAGAGGAGGGTTGGGTTAGTGTTAGGTTGTAGAGGAGGGTTGGGTTAGTGTTAGGTGGTAGAGGAGGGTTGGGTTAGTGTTAGGTGGTAGAGGAGGGTTAGTGTTAGGTTGTAGAGGAGGGTTGGGTTAGTGTTAGGTGGTAGAGGAGGGTTGGGTTAGGTGGTAGAGGAGGGTTGGGTTAGGTGGTAGAGGAGGGTTGGGTTAGTGTTAGGTTGTAGAGGAGGGTTGGGTTAGGTGGTAGAGGAGGGTTGGGTTAGGTGGTAGAGGAGGGTTGGGTTAGGTGGTAGAGGAGGGTTGGGTTACTGTTAGGTTGTAGAGGAGGGATAAGAGGTTTAACAGGGTTATATTGGTGATTCCCCTTGCCACTTTATCGTTAAAACCTCTACAGAGTACCTAACCCGGATCCGGGAGCACCCCCCACCTCCCCCACACTGATTAGCATCGCTAGCATAGCGTCACAATTAAATAGTAGCATCTAAATATCATTAAATCACAAGTCCAAGACACCCAATGAAAGACACAGATCTTGTGAATAAAACCACCATTTCAGATTTTTTAAATGTTTTACAGGGAAGACAAAATATGTAAATCTATTAGCTAAACACGTTAGCAAAAGACACCATTTTCTTACTCCAACAGTTTCTTACTCCATCAGGTGCTATCACCAATTCGGCTAAACTAAGATATTGATAGCCACAAACCAACAAACAAATTCATAAATTGACAGTCTGATAACATATTTATGGTATAGCATAGTTTTTTTTTTTTAAATGTGCATTTTTCAGGTATAAATCACAGTTCTACATTGCAGCTGCAATCTGATATAGTGCTGATGCAGCTAGAACAATTACAGAGACCAACGTTATATAACTAATTACTTGTCTTAAAACATTTCAGAAAAAATACACAGCGTACAGACATTGAAAGCCCAACATCTGGTGAATCCAAACAATATTTCAGATTTTTTAAATGTTTTATAGCGAAAACAAAATGTAGCGCTAAATTAGCATAACCAGGCCAGCCAGAACCAGCTGGGCGCCCGACCAGTTCACATGCACGACAGATATATGAAATAACATCGTAAATTGGGTCTTACTATTGCTGGTCTTTCATCAGAATGTTGATCAAGGTGTCCTTAGTCCTGATGAGTCGTTCAATCCATTCACAATGGCAACTTCCCCTCTTCATTTAGCCTGGGTACTGGTCGACTGGCACGGTCCCTGTCCAAAGTTAAAAAACTCAAAGAACGGAACACGGCAAAACTCCCGAAAAAATTCTAATAATCTGATTAAACTATATTGAAAAAACATACATTACGGTGATATGGTCACATGTATCAAACAAACTTCGAGACGGAGATAGTTTTCATCCGTAACGTCAGCATAACAAAAGACAATGGCTTCTCTAAAACGCGCATCTCAGAAAACCGGAAGTTGTCGGTCACGCTAAAGAAATAGGTCTTATTTCACGTCAGTACAAGATAAACAAAAAATTTCTCCTCTGACGTCTTCCTGACACCTAGAGGAAGAAGAAGGAAGTGTGTTTCGGGTCATAGGTGGCGTGACCATATATAGGCAGAGCGTTGAAGCGAGCATACACATCTTGCAATCTTCTTCTGGCTCAGGGAAAGTGCTGTGAAATGACCTGTGTTTCACTCAGAGACAAAATTGGAACGGTTTTAGAAACCATAGCTTGTTTTCTATCCAATGGTATATGGTTATATGCATATAGTAACAGCAATAATTGAATAAGAGGCAGTTTAATCTGTAGAGGCAATTATGCTAATGCGAAACAGCACCCCCTGTATTCTCAAGAATTAAGCCAATGGGTTTTTGGTTTTAGTTTGTCTTGCCTTCACCTACTCAACATGGCATCTTATTGGCTGGTTTGCGTAGCTTGCTTACGAGGGAGGATGTTTCCGTCAGAATCGTCCCAGTGAACAAGCACCAAACCAGCGGTAAATAGTTGGTTGGAAAGCAACTGTACGTCAAACGTGATTTTTATACTCCCAAGGGTTGATTTAAATGTACAATTTATAGCAATTTGTTTGTAAATGTTATTAGAACACCACGCATACGATGCAGCGTTTCTTGGTGAATATTTGTTGTGCATTTAGTTGTAGAGAATTCCAGCTAATACTAGCTAGCAACTTACTGTGTCTGGTGGGGGGGGTCGTATATTTTGTACAGTGCGTGAGTGCAGAGTTGGATGGTGAGCCGTGCATTGCATGACGTGCAATTTTGTGCTGTTCCTATCAGAATAAATCTCCATGACTGGTGCTACACGTTGGAGTTCGTGTCGATGATTGATTGTAGACAACGCAAGAAGAGTACTGTTACAGTGGGTTAGGTTAGTGTATAGAGGACAGATAGGAGGGTTGGGTTAGTGTATAGAGGACAGATAGGAGGGTTGGGTTAGTGTATAGAGGACAGATAGGAGGGTTAGTGTATAGAGGACAGATAGGAGGGTTGGGTTAGTGTATAGAGGACAGATAGGAGGGTTGGGTTAGTGTATAGAGGACAGATAGGAGGGTTGGGTTAGTGTATAGAGGACAGATAGGAGGGTTAGGTTAGTGTATAGAGGACATATAGGAGGGTTAGGTTAGTGTATAGAGGACATATAGGAGGGTTGGGTTAGTGTATAGAGGACAGATAGGAGGGTTGGGTTAGTGTATAGAGGACAGATAGGAGGGTTGGGTTAGTGTATAGAGGACAGATAGGAGGGTTGGGTTAGTGTATAGAGGACAGATAGGAGGGTTGGGTTAGTGTATAGAGGACAGATAGGAGGGTTGGGTTAGTGTATAGAGGACAGATAGGAGGGTTGGGTTAGTGTATAGAGGACAGATAGGAGGGTTGGGTTAGTGTATAGAGGACAGATAGGAGGGTTGGGTTAGTGTATAGAGGACAGATAGGAGGGTTGGGTTAGTGTATAGAGGACAGATAGGAGGGTTGGGTTAGTGTATAGAGGACAGATAGGAGGGTTGGGTTAGTGTATAGAGGACAGATAGGAGGGTTGGGTTAGTGTATAGAGGACAGATAGGAGGGTTGGGTTAGTGTATAGAGGACAGATAGGAGGGTTGGGTTAGTGTATAGAGGACAGATAGGAGGGTTGGGTTAGTGTATAGAGGACAGATAGGAGGGTTAGGTTAGTGTATAGAGGACAGATAGGAGGGTTGGGTTAGTGTATAGAGGACAGATAGGAGGGTTGGGTTAGTGTATAGAGGACAGATAGGAGGGTTAGGTTAGTGTATAGAGGACATATAGGAGGGTTAGGTTAGTGTATAGAGGACATATAGGAGGGTTGGGTTAGTGTATAGAGGACAGATAGGAGGGTTGGGTTAGTGTATAGAGGACAGATAGGAGGGTTGGGTTAGTGTATAGAGGACAGATAGGAGGGTTGGGTTAGTGTATAGAGGACAGATAGGAGGGTTGGGTTAGTGTATAGAGGACAGATGGGAGGGTTGGGTTAGTGTATAGAGGACAGATAGGAGGGTTGGGTTAGTGTATAGAGGACAGATAGGAGGGTTGGGTTAGTGTATAGAGGACAGATAGGAGGGTTGGGTTAGTGTATAGAGGACAGATAGGAGGGTTGGGTTAGTGTATAGAGGACAGATAGGAGGGTTAGTGTATAGAGGACAGATAGGAGGGTTGGGTTAGTGTATAGAGGACAGATAGGAGGGTTGGGTTAGTGTATAGAGGACAGATAGGAGGGTTGGGTTAGTGTATAGAGGACAGATAGGAGGGTTAGGTTAGTGTATAGAGGACATATAGGAGGGTTAGGTTAGTGTATAGAGGACATATAGGAGGGTTGGGTTAGTGTATAGAGGACAGATAGGAGGGTTGGGTTAGTGTATAGAGGACAGATAGGAGGGTTGGGTTAGTGTATAGAGGACAGATAGGAGGGTTGGGTTAGTGTATAGAGGACAGATAGGAGGGTTGGGTTAGTGTATAGAGGACAGATAGGAGGGTTGGGTTAGTGTATAGAGGACAGATAGGAGGGTTGGGTTAGTGTATAGAGGACAGATAGGAGGGTTGGGTTAGTGTATAGAGGACAGATAGGAGGGTTGGGTTAGTGTATAGAGGACAGATAGGAGGGTTGGGTTAGTGTATAGAGGACAGATAGGAGGGTTGGGTTAGTGTATAGAGGACAGATAGGAGGGTTGGGTTAGTGTATAGAGGACAGATAGGAGGGTTGGGTTAGTGTATAGAGGACAGATAGGAGGGTTGGGTTAGTGTATAGAGGACAGATAGGAGGGTTGGGTTAGTGTATAGAGGACAGATAGGAGGGTTGGGTTAGTGTATAGAGGACAGATAGGAGGGTTAGGTTAGTGTATAGAGGACAGATAGGAGGGTTGGGTTAGTGTATAGAGGACAGATAGGAGGGTTGGGTTAGTGTATAGAGGACAGATAGGAGGGTTAGGTTAGTGTATAGAGGACATATAGGAGGGTTAGGTTAGTGTATAGAGGACATATAGGAGGGTTGGGTTAGTGTATAGAGGACAGATAGGAGGGTTGGGTTAGTGTATAGAGGACAGATAGGAGGGTTGGGTTAGTGTATAGAGGACAGATAGGAGGGTTGGGTTAGTGTATAGAGGACAGATAGGAGGGTTGGGTTAGTGTATAGAGGACAGATAGGAGGGTTGGGTTAGTGTATAGAGGACAGATAGGAGGGTTGGGTTAGTGTATAGAGGACAGATAGGAGGGTTGGGTTAGTGTATAGAGGACAGATAGGAGGGTTGGGTTAGTGTATAGAGGACAGATAGGAGGGTTGGGTTAGTGTATAGAGGACAGATAGGAGGGTTAGGTTAGTGTATAGAGGACAGATAGGAGGGTTGGGTTAGTGTATAGAGGACAGATAGGAGGGTTGGGTTAGTGTATAGAGGACAGATAGGAGGGTTGGGTTAGTGTATAGAGGACAGATAGGAGGGTTGGGTTAGTGTATAGAGGACAGATAGGAGGGTTGGGTTAGTGTATAGAGGACAGATAGGAGGGTTGGGTTAGTGTATAGAGGACAGATAGGAGGGTTGGGTTAGTGTATAGAGGACAGATAGGAGGGTTGGGTTAGTGTATAGAGGACAGATAGGAGGGTTGGGTTAGAGTATAGAGGACAGATAGGAGGGTTAGTGTATAGAGGACAGATAGGAGGGTTAGTGTATAGAGGACAGATAGGAGGGTTGGGTTAGTGTATAGAGGACAGATAGGAGGGTTGGGTTAGTGTATAGAGGACAGATAGGAGGGTTAGGTTAGTGTATAGAGGACATATAGGAGGGTTAGGTTAGTGTATAGAGGACATATAGGAGGGTTGGGTTAGTGTATAGAGGACAGATGGGAGGGTTGGGTTAGTGTATAGAGGACAGATAGGAGGGTTGGGTTAGTGTATAGAGGACAGATAGGAGGGTTGGGTTAGTGTATAGAGGACAGATAGGAGGGTTGGGTTAGTGTATAGAGGACAGATAGGAGGGTTGGGTTAGTGTATAGAGGACAGATAGGAGGGTTGGGTTAGTGTATAGAGGACAGATAGGAGGGTTGGGTTAGTGTATAGAGGACAGATAGGAGGGTTGGGTTAGTGTATAGAGGACAGATAGGAGGGTTGGGTTAGTGTATAGAGGACAGATAGGAGGGTTGGGTTAGTGTATAGAGGACAGATAGGAGGGTTGGGTTAGTGTATAGAGGACAGATAGGAGGGTTGGGTTAGTGTATAGAGGACAGATAGGAGGGTTGGGTTAGTGTATAGAGGACAGATAGGAGGGTTGGGTTAGTGTATAGAGTACAGATAGGAGGGTTGGGTTAGTGTATAGAGGACAGATAGGAGGGTTGGGTTAGTGTATAGAGGACAGATAGGAGGGTTAGTGTATAGAGGACAGATAGGAGGGTTGGGTTAGTGTATAGAGGACAGATAGGAGGGTTGGGTTAGTGTATAGAGGACAGATAGGAGGGTTGGGTTAGTGTATAGAGGACAGATAGGAGGGTTAGGTTAGTGTATAGAGGACAGATAGGAGGGTTGGGTTAGTGTATAGAGGACAGATAGGAGGGTTGGGTTAGTGTATAGAGGACAGATAGGAGGGTTAGGTTAGTGTATAGAGGACATATAGGAGGGTTAGGTTAGTGTATAGAGGACATATAGGAGGGTTGGGTTAGTGTATAGAGGACAGATAGGATTGTTGGGTTAATGTATAGAGGACAGATAGGAGGGTTAGGTTAGTGTATAGAAGACAGATAGGAGGGTTGGGTTAGTGTATAGAGGACATATAGGAGGGTTGGGTTAGTGTATAGAGGACAGATAGGAGGGTTAGTGTATAGAGGACAGATAGGAGGGTTGGGTTAGTGTATAGAGGACAGATAGGAGGGTTAGGTTAGTGTATAGAAGACAGATAGGAGGGTTGGGTTAGTGTATAGAGGACATATAGGAGGGTTGGGTTAGTGTATAGAGGACAGATAGGAGGGTTAGTGTATAGAGGACATATAGGAGGGTTGGGTTAGTGTATAGAGGACAGATAGGAGGGTTAGGTTAGTGTATAGAGGACAGATAGGAGGGTTAGGTTAGTGTATAGAGGACATATAGGAGGTTTGGGTTAGTGTATAGAGGACATATAGGAGGGTTGGGTTAGTGTATAGAGGACAGATAGGAGGGTTGGGTTAGTGTATAGAGGACAGATAGGAGGGTTGGGTTAGTGTATAGTGGACAGATAGGAGGGTTGGGTTAGTGTATAGAGGACAGATAGGAGGGTTGGGTTAGTGTATAGAGGACAGATAGGAGGGTTGGGTTAGTGTATAGAGGACATATAGGAGGGTTGGGTTAGTGTATAGAGGACAGATAGGAGGGTTGGGTTAGTGTATAGAGGACATATAGGAGGTTTGGGTTAGTGTATAGAGGACATATAGGAGGGTTGGGTTAGTGTATAGAGGACAGATAGGAGGGTTGGGTTAGTGTATAGAGGACAGATAGGAGGGTTGGGTTAGTGTATAGAGGACAGATAGGAGGGTTGGGTTAGTGTATAGAGGACAGATAGGAGGGTTGGGTTAGTGTATAGAGGACAGATAGGAGGGTTAGGTTAGTGTATAGAGGACAGATAGGAGGGTTGGGTTAGTGTATAGAGGACAGATAGGAGGGTTAGGTTAGTGTATACAGGACAGATAGGAGGGTTGGGTTAGTGTATAGAGGACAGATAGGAGGGTTGGGTTAGTGTATAGAGGACAGATAG
Organism: Salvelinus fontinalis; assembly: GCF_029448725.1. NCBI lineage: Eukaryota > Metazoa > Chordata > Actinopteri > Salmoniformes > Salmonidae > Salvelinus > Salvelinus fontinalis. The sequence continues at coordinate 68,293 of NW_026600868.1, read as the reverse complement.
GAGGGTTAGGTTAGTGTATAGAGGACATATAGGAGGGTTGGGTTAGTGTATAGAGGACAGATAGGAGGGTTGGGTTAGTGTATAGAGGACAGATAGGAGGGTTAGGTTAGTGTATAGAAGACAGATAGGAGGGTTAGGTTAGTGTATAGAGGACAGATAGGAGGGTTTGGTTAGTGTATAGAGGACAGATAGGAGGGTTGGGTTAGTGTATAGAGGACAGATAGGAGGGTTAGGTTAGTGTATAGAGGACAGATAGGAGGGTTGGGTTAGTGTATAGAGGACAGATGGGAGGGTTAGGTTAGTGTATAGAGGACAGATAGGAGGGTTAGGTTAGTGTATAGAGGACAGATAGGAGGGTTGGGTTAGTGTATAGAGGACAGATAGGAGGGTTGGGTTAGTGTATAGAGGACAGATAGGAGGGTTGGGTTAGTGTATAGAGGACAGATAGGAGGGTTGGGTTAGTGTATAGAGGACAGATAGGAGGGTTGGGTTAGTATATAGAGGACAGATAGGAGGGTTGGGTTAGTGTATAGCGGACATATAGGAGGATTAGGTTAGTGTATAGAGGACAGATAGGAGGGTTGGGTTAGTGTATAGAGGACAGATAGGAGGGATGGGTTAGTGTATAGAGGACAGATAGGAGAGTTGGGTTAGTGTATAGAGGACAGATAGGAGGGTTGGGTTAGTGTATAGAGGACAGATAGGAGGGTTGGGTTAGTGTATAGAGGACAGATAGGAGGGTTGGGTTAGTGTATAGAGGACAGATAGGAGGGTTAGGTTAGTGTATAGAGGACAGATAGGAGGGTTAGGTTAGTGTATAGAGGACAGATAGGAGGGTTGGGTTAGTGTATAGAGGACAGATAGGAGGGTTGGGTTAGTGTATAGAGGACAGATAGGAGGGTTGGGTTAGTGTATAGAGGACAGATAGGAGGGTTGGGTTAGTGTATAGAGGACAGATAGGAGGGTTGGGTTAGTGTATAGAGGACAGATAGGAGGGTTGGGTTAGTGTATAGAGGACAGATAGGAGGGTTGGGTTAGTGTATAGAGGACAGATAGGAGGGTTGGGTTAGTGTATAGAGGACAGATAGGAGGGTTGGGTTAGTGTATAGAGGACAGATAGGAGGGTTAGGTTAGTGTATAGAGGACAGATAGGAGGGTTGGGTTAGTGTATAGAGGACAGATAGGAGGGTTGGGTTAGTGTATAGAGGACAGATAGGAGGGTTGGGTTAGTGTATAGAGGACAGATAGGAGGGTTGGGTTAGTGTATAGAGGACAGATAGGAGGGTTGGGTTAGTGTATAGAGGACAGATAGGAGGGTTGGGTTAGTGTATAGAGGACAGATAGGAGGGTTGGGTTAGTGTATAGAGTACAGATAGGAGGGTTGGGTTAGTGTATAGAGGACAGATAGGAGGGTTGGGTTAGTGTATAGAGGACAGATAGGAGGGTTAGTGTATAGAGGACAGATAGGAGGGTTGGGTTAGTGTATAGAGGACAGATAGGAGGGTTGGGTTAGTGTATAGAGGACAGATAGGAGGGTTGGGTTAGTGTATAGAGGACAGATAGGAGGGTTAGGTTAGTGTATAGAGGACAGATAGGAGGGTTGGGTTAGTGTATAGAGGACAGATAGGAGGGTTGGGTTAGTGTATAGAGGACAGATAGGAGGGTTAGGTTAGTGTATAGAGGACATATAGGAGGGTTAGGTTAGTGTATAGAGGACATATAGGAGGGTTGGGTTAGTGTATAGAGGACAGATAGGAGGGTTGGGTTAATGTATAGAGGACAGATAGGAGGGTTAGGTTAGTGTATAGAAGACAGATAGGAGGGTTGGGTTAGTGTATAGAGGACATATAGGAGGGTTGGGTTAGTGTATAGAGGACAGATAGGAGGGTTAGTGTATAGAGGACAGATAGGAGGGTTGGGTTAGTGTATAGAGGACAGATAGGAGGGTTAGGTTAGTGTATAGAAGACAGATAGGAGGGTTGGGTTAGTGTATAGAGGACATATAGGAGGGTTGGGTTAGTGTATAGAGGACAGATAGGAGGGTTAGTGTATAGAGGACATATAGGAGGGTTGGGTTAGTGTATAGAGGACAGATAGGAGGGTTAGGTTAGTGTATAGAGGACAGATAGGAGGGTTGGGTTAGTGTATAGAGGACAGATAGGAGGGTTAGGTTAGTGTATAGAGGACAGATAGGAGGGTTAGGTTAGTGTATAGAGGACAGATAGGAGGGTTGGGTTAGTGTATAGAGGACAGATAGGAGGGTTGGGTTAGTGTATAGAGGACAGATACGAGGGTTGGGTTAGTGTATAGAGGACAGATAGGAGGGTTAGGTTAGTGTATAGAGGACAGATAGGAGGGTTAGGTTAGTGTATAGAGGACATATAGGAGGTTTGGGTTAGTGTATAGAGGACATATAGGAGGGTTCGGTTAGTGTATAGAGGACAGATAGGAGGGTTGGGTTAGTGTATAGAGGACAGATAGGAGGGTTGGGTTAGTGTATAGTGGACAGATAGGAGGGTTGGGTTAGTGTATAGCGGACATATAGGAGGATTAGGTTAGTGTATAGAGGACAGATAGGAGGGTTGGGTTAGTGTATAGAGGACAGATAGGAGGGATGGGTTAGTGTATAGAGGACAGATAGGAGAGTTGGGTTAGTGTATAGAGGACAGATAGGAGGGTTGGGTTAGTGTATAGAGGACAGATAGGAGGGTTGGGTTAGTGTATAGAGGACAGATAGGAGGGTTGGGTTAGTGTATAGAGGACAGATAGGAGGGTTAGGTTAGTGTATAGAGGACAGATAGGAGGGTTAGGTTAGTGTATAGAGGACAGATAGGAGGGTTGGGTTAGTGTATAGAGGACAGATAGGAGGGTTGGGTTAGTGTACAGAGGACAGATAGGAGGGTTGGGTTAGTGTATAGAGGACAGATAGGAGGGTTGGGTTAGTGTATAGAGGACATATAGGAGGGTTGGGTTAGTGTATAGAGGACAGATAGGAGGGTTGGGTTAGTGTATAGAGGACAGATAGGAGGGTTGGGTTAGTGTATAGAGGACAGATAGGAGGGTTGGGTTAGTGTATAGAGGACAGATAGGAGGGTTGGGTTAGTGTATAGAGGACAGATAGGAGGGTTGGGTTAGTGTATAGAGGACAGATAGGAGGGTTGGGTTAGTGTATAGAGGACAGATAGGAGGGTTGGGTTAGTGTATAGAGGACAGATAGGAGGGTTAGGTTAGTCTATAGAGGACAGATAGGAGGGTTGGGTTAGTGTATAGAGGACAGATAGGAGGGTTGGGTTAGTGTATAGAGGACAGATAGGAGGGTTGGGTTAGTGTATAGAGGACAGATAGGAGGGTTGGGTTAGTGTATAGAGGACAGATACGAGGGTTGGGTTAGTGTATAGAGGACAGATAGGAGGGTTGGGTTAGTGTATAGAGGACAGATAGGAGGGTTGGGTTAGTGTATAGAGTACAGATAGGAGGGTTGGGTTAGTGTATAGAGGACAGATAGGAGGGTTGGGTTAGTGTATAGAGGACAGATAGGAGGGTTAGTGTATAGAGGACAGATAGGAGGGTTGGGTTAGTGTATAGAGGACAGATAGGAGGGTTGGGTTAGTGTATAGAGGACAGATAGGAGGGTTGGGTTAGTGTATATAGGACAGATAGGAGGGTTAGGTTAGTGTATAGAGGACAGATAGGAGGGTTGGGTTAGTGTATAGAGGACAGATAGGAGGGTTGGGTTAGTGTATAGAGGACAGATAGGAGGGTTAGGTTAGTGTATAGAGGACATATAGGAGGGTTAGGTTAGTGTATAGAGGACATATAGGAGGGTTGGGTTAGTGTATAGAGGACAGATAGGAGGGTTGGGTTAATGTATAGAGGACAGATAGGAGGGTTAGGTTAGTGTATAGAAGACAGATAGGAGGGTTGGGTTAGTGTATAGAGGACATATAGGAGGGTTGGGTTAGTGTATAGAGGACAGATAGGAGGGTTAGTGTATAGAGGACAGATAGGAGGGTTGGGTTAGTGTATAGAGGACAGATAGGAGGGTTAGGTTAGTGTATAGAAGACAGATAGGAGGGTTGGGTTAGTGTATAGAGGACATATAGGAGGGTTGGGTTAGTGTATAGAGGACAGATAGGAGGGTTAGTGTATAGAGGACATATAGGAGGGTTGGGTTAGTGTATAGAGGACAGATAGGAGGGTTAGGTTAGTGTATAGAGGACAGATAGGAGGGTTGGGTTAGTGTATAGAGGACAGATAGGAGGGTTAGGTTAGTGTATAGAGGACAGATAGGAGGGTTAGGTTAGTGTATAGAGGACAGATAGGAGGGTTGGGTTAGTGTATAGAGGACAGATAGGAGGGTTGGGTTAGTGTATAGAGGACAGATACGAGGGTTGGGTTAGTGTATAGAGGACAGATAGGAGGGTTAGGTTAGTGTATAGAGGACAGATAGGAGGGTTAGGTTAGTGTATAGAGGACATATAGGAGGTTTGGGTTAGTGTATAGAGGACATATAGGAGGGTTCGGTTAGTGTATAGAGGACAGATAGGAGGGTTGGGTTAGTGTATAGAGGACAGATAGGAGGGTTGGGTTAGTGTATAGTGGACAGATAGGAGGGTTGGGTTAGTGTATAGAGGACAGATAGGAGGGTTGGGTTAGTGTATAGAGGACAGATAGGAGGGTTGGGTTAGTGTATAGAGGACATATAGGAGGGTTGGGTTAGTGTATAGAGGACAGATAGGAGGGTTGGGTTAGTGTATAGAGGACATATAGGAGGTTTGGGTTAGTGTATAGAGGACATATAGGAGGGTTGGGTTAGTGTATAGAGGACAGACAGGAGGGTTGGGTTAGTGTATAGAGGACAGATAGGAGGGTTGGGTTAGTGTATAGAGGACAGATAGGAGGGTTGGGTTAGTGTATAGAGGACAGATAGGAGGGTTGGGTTAGTGTATAGAGGACAGATAGGAGGGTTAGGTTAGTGTATAGAGGACAGATAGGAGGGTTGGGTTAGTGTATAGAGGACAGATAGGAGGGTTAGGTTAGTGTATACAGGACAGATAGGAGGGTTGGGTTAGTGTATAGAGGACAGATAGGAGGGTTGGGTTAGTGTATAGAGGACAGATAGGAGGGTTAGGTTAGTGTATAGAGGACAGATAGGAGGGTTGGGTTAGTGTATAGAGGACAGATAGGAGGGTTGGGTTAGTGTATAGAGGACAGATAGGAGGGTTAGGTTAGTGTATAGAAGACAGATAGGAGGGTTAGGTTAGTGTATAGAGGACAGATAGGAGGGTTTGGTTAGTGTATAGAGGACAGATAGGAGGGTTGGGTTAGTGTATAGAGGACAGATAGGAGGGTTAGGTTAGTGTATAGAGGACAGATAGGAGGGTTGGGTTAGTGTATAGAGGACAGATAGGAGGGTTGGGTTAGTGTATAGAGGACAGATGGGAGGGTTAGGTTAGTGTATAGAGGACAGATAGGAGGGTTAGGTTAGTGTATAGAGGACAGATAGGAGGGTTGGGTTAGTGTATAGAGGACAGATAGGAGGGTTGGGTTAGTGTATAGAGGACAGATAGGAGGGTTGGGTTAGTGTATAGAGGACAGATAGGAGGGTTGGGTTAGTGTATAGAGGACAGATAGGAGGGTTGGGTTAGTGTATAGAGGACAGATAGGAGGGTTGGGTTAGTGTATAGAGGACAGATAGGAGGGTTAGGTTAGTGTATAGAGGACATATAGGAGGGTTAGGTTAGTGTATAGAGGACAGATAGGAGGGTTGGGTTAGTGTATAGAGGACAGATAGGAGGGATGGGTTAGTGTATAGAGGACAGATAGGAGAGTTGGGTTAGTGTATAGAGGACAGATAGGAGGGTTGGGTTAGTGTATAGAGGACAGATAGGAGGGTTGGGTTAGTGTATAGAGGACAGATAGGAGGGTTGGGTTAGTGTATAGAGGACAGATAGGAGGGTTAGGTTAGTGTATAGAGGACAGATAGGAGGGTTAGGTTAGTGTATAGAGGACAGATAGGAGGGTTGGGTTAGTGTATAGAGGACAGATAGGAGGGTTGGGTTAGTGTATAGAGGACAGATAGGAGGGTTGGGTTAGTGTATACAGGACAGATAGGAGGGTTGGGTTAGTGTATAGAGGACAGATAGGAGGGTTGGGTTAGTGTATAGAGGACAGATAGGAGGGTTGGGTTAGTGTATAGAGGACAGATAGGAGGGTTGGGTTAGTGTATAGAGGACAGATAGGAGGGTTGGGTTAGTGTATAGAGGATAGATAGGAGGGTTGGGTTAGTGTATAGAGGACAGATAGGAGGGTTGGGTCCTCCCTTCAGATGTTCTATCAAGCAGCTCTTTCATACTGACCATCACCAACATGCCCTCGGCATTATGGGCCACATGACTGGCGAACCCTGCGAAACAAAGTCCCTCTGTGTCCTGATATATATATATATATACACACACACACACACACACACACACACACACACACACACACACACACACACACACATACACACACACACACACACACACACACACACACACACATACACACACACACACACACACACACACACACAGAGAGAGAGAGAGATATTGACAGACGCACTAAAATAGATGTTCTTAAAGAGCAGAACAGTAACCACTGAAGAATCTTCCACACCAGTAGTGAGAGGGGGTTGTCCAACTGAATGTATTCAACTGAAATGGGAATGATAGAAGTGAGGTCCTTAATCGACAGGCCTGGGGAACAGTGGGTTAACTACCTTGCTCAGGGCCCGGGGAACAGTGGGTTAACTGCCTTGCTCAGGGCCCGGGGAACAGTGGGTTAACTGCCTTGCTCAGGGCCCGGGGAACAGTGGGTTAACTGCCTTGCTCAGGGCCCGGTGAACAGTGGGTTAACTGCCTTGCTCAGGGCCCGGGGAACAGTGGGTTAACTGCCTTGCTCAGGGGCAGAACCACACATTTGTACCTTGTCAGCTCTGGGATTCGATCCAGCAACCTTCCAGTTACTGGCCCAACGCTTTAACCACTAGGCTACCTGCCCCCCCCAACGCTTTAACCACTAGGCTACCTGCCCCCCCGACGCTCTAACCACTAGGCTACCTGCCACCCCAACGCTCTAACCACTAGGCTACCTGCCCCCCCGACGCTCTAACCACTAGGCTACCTGCCCCCCCGACGCTCTAACCACTAGGCTACCTGCCACCCCAACGCTTTAACCACTAGGCTACCTGCCCCCCCAACGCTCTAACCACTAGGCTACCTGCCCCCCCAACGCTCTAATCACTAGGCTACCTGCCACCCCAACGCTCTAACCACTAGGCTACCTGCCCCCCCGACGCTCTAACCACTAGGCTACCTGCCCCCCCAACGCTCTAACCACTAGGCTACCTGCCACCCCAACGCTTTAACCACTAGGCTACCTGCCCCCCCAATGCTCTAACCACTAGGCTACCTGCCCCCCCAACGCTCTAACCACTAGGCTACCTGCCCCCCCAACGCTCTAACCACTAGGCTACCTGCCCCCCCAACGCTCTAACCACTAGGCTACCTGCCCCCCCAATGCTCTAACCACTAGGCTACCTGCCCCCCCAATGCTCTAACCACTAGGCTACCTGCCGCCCAACGCTCTAACCACTAGGCTACCTGCCACCCTACGCTCTAACCACTAGGCTACCTGCCCCCCCAACGCTCTAACCACTAGGCTACCTGCCCCCCCAACGCTCTAACCACTAGGCTACCTGCCCCCCCAACGCTCTAACCACTAGGCTACCTGCCCCCCCAACGCTCTAACCACTAGGCTACCTGCCCCCCCAACGCTCTAACCACTAGGCTACCTGCCCCCCCAACGCTCTAACCACTAGGCTACCTGCCCCCCCAACGCTCTAACCACTAGGCTACCTGCCCCCCCAACGCTCTAACCACTAGGCTACCTGCCCCCCCAACGCTTTAACCACTAGGCTACCTGCCCCCCCAACGCTCTAACCACTAGGCTACCTGCCCCCCCAACGCTCTAACCACTAGGCTACCTGCCCCCCCAACGCTCTAACCACTAGGCTACCTGCCCCCCCAACGCTCTAACCACTAGGCTACCTGCCCCCCCAACGCTCTAACCACTAGGCTACCTGCCACCCAACGCTCTATCCACTAGGCTACCTGCCTTCCCTACACTCTAACCACTAGGCTACCTGCCACCCCAACGCTTTAACCACTAGGCTACCTGCCCCCCCAACGCTCTAACCACTAGGCTACCTGCCCCCCCAACGCTCTAACCACTAGGCTACCTGCCCCCCCAACGCTCTAACCACTAGGCTACCTGCCCCCCCAACGCTCTAACCACTAGGCTACCTGCCCCCCCAACGCTCTAACCACTAGGCTACCTGCCGTCCCTACACTCTAACCACTAGGCTACCTGCCACCCAACGCTCTAACCACTAGGCTACCTGCCTTCCCTACACTCTAACCACTAGGCTACCTGCCCCCCCAACGCTCTAACCACTAGGCTACCTGCCTTCCCTACACTCTAACCACTAGGCTACCTGCCTTCCCTACACTCTAACCACTAGGCTACCTGCCAAAGTGCCACAGTGTGTGACGTTTCTGTCTCTGTTTTTCCTCCAGGTCGCTGAGAGGAGAGAACACAGTGAGCCAGGACCTACCTGTCTGTCTGTCTGTCTGTCTGTCTGTCTGTCTGTCTGTCTGTGTCTGAGTCTCTGAGAGTCTGTCTGTCTGTGTCTGTCTGTCTGTCTGTCTGTCTGTTTGTGTCTGAGTCTCTGAGAGAGTGTCTGTCTGTCTGTTTGTGTCTGAGTCTCTGAGAGAGTGTATGTCTGTCTGTCTGTTTGTGTCTGAGTCTCTGAGAGAGTGTCTGTCTGTCTGTTTGTGTCTGAGTCTCTGAGAGAGTGTCTGTTTGTGTCTGAGTCTCTGAGAGAGTGTCTGTCTGTGTGTGTGTGTGTGTGTTGTTGTCGCTGCGTCTGTGTGTGAGTGAGGATGAGGTCATCAGGACTACTACTGTGTGTACTGGCTGTAGCGACGGCGTCCTCCCGGTTCCCCCGTGACACGTCATCTCAGAGCCCCAGGGTCATTACGGAGGAGACCAACCCCCCCAACCTTCTCCTGGACACTCTGAATCCCAACAGCTCCCTCCCTGTCCCCCCTCTCCCTCCCGCCTTCCGACCACGGCAACCAGGCCCCTACCCCCCCATGTGTATCAAGCCCACAGAGATTAAACAAGCCTTTAAATATGTGAACACGGTGGTGAGCTGTGTCATCTTGGTGGTGGGGATGATAGGTAACTCCACCCTATTAAGGATCATCTATAAGAACAAGTGTATGAGAAACGGACCCAACATTCTGATTGGCTCTCTTGCCTTGGGGGATCTTCTCTACATCCTCATCGCTATCCCCATCAACGTCTTCAAGGTAGGGAGGGTCACACTAACCCTAACACTAACCCCTAACCCCAACCCTAACAAGGTAGGGAGGGGTCACACTAACCCTAACCCCATAAATGGCGCAGTCAATAGTTATAACAGTCAACAGTTATAATAATCAACAGTTATAATAATCAACAGATATGATAATCAACAGTTATAATAATCAACAGTTAAAATAATCAACAGTTATAATAAGTTATAATAATCAACAGTTATAGCAATCAACAGTTATAATAATCAACAGTTACGATAATCAACAGATATGATAATAAACAGTTATAATAATCAACAGTTACGATAATCAACAGATATGATAATAAACAGTTATAATAATCAACAGTTACGATAATCAACAGATATGATAATAAACAGTTATAATAATCAACAGTTACGATAATCAACAGTTATAATAATCAACAGTTATGATAATCAACAGTGATAATAATCAACAGTTATGATAATCAACAGTTATAGCAATCAACAGTTATAATAATCAACAGTTATAATAATCAACAGTTATAATAATCAACAGTTATAATAATCAACAGTTATAATAATCAACAGTTATAATAATCAACAGTTATAATAAGTTATAATAATCAACAGTTATAATAATCAACAGTTATAGCAATCAACAGTTATAATAATCAGTTATGATAATCAACAGTTATAGCAATCAACAGTTATGATAATCAACAGTTATAATAATCAACAGTTATAATAAGTTATAATAATCAACAGTTATAGCAATCAAGAGTTATAATAAGTTATAATAATCAACAGTTATAATAATCAACAGTTATAGCAATCAACAGTTATAATAATCAACAGTTATGATAATCAACAGTTATAGTAATCAACAGTTATAATAAGTTATAATAATCAACAGTTATAGCAATCAACAGTTACAGTAATCAACAGTTATGATAATCAACAGTTATGATAATCAACAGTTATGATAATCAACAGCTATGATAATCAACAGTTATAGCAATCAACAGTTACAGTAATCAACAGTTATGATAATCAACAGTTATGATAATCAACAGTTATAATAAGTTATAATAATCAACAGTTATAATAATCAACAGTTATAATAAGTTATAATAATCAACAGTTATAGCAATCAACAGTTACAGTAATCAACAGTTATGATAATCAACAGTTATGATAATCAACAATTATAATAATCAACAGTTACAGTAATCAACAGTTATAGTAATTGACAGTTATGATAATCAACAGTTATAATAAGTTATAACAATCAACAGTTATAATAATCAAGAGTTATGATAAGCAACAGTTATGATAATCAACAGTTATAATAATCAACAGTTATAATAATCAACAGTTATAATAATCAACCGTTATAATAATCAACAGTTATAGTAATCAACAGTTATGATAATCAACAGTTATAATAATCAACAGTTATGATAATCAACAGTTATGATAATAAACAGTTATAATAATCAACAGTTATAATAATCAACAGTTATAATAATCAACAGTTATGATAATCAACAGTTATGATAAGCAACAGTTATAATAATCAACAGTTATAATAATGAACAGTTTTAATAATCAACAGTTATAGTAATCAACAGTTATGATAATCCGTCAAAAGGTATAGCAGTCAACAGTTACAGTAGTCAACAACAGTTACAGTAGTCAACAACAGTTACAGTAGTCAACAACAGTTACAGTAGTCAACAGTTACAGTAGTCAACAGTTACAGTAGTCAACAACAGTTACAGTAGTCAACAACAGTTACAGTAGTCAACAACAGTTACAGTAGTCAGCAGTTACAGTAGTCAACAACAGTTACAGTAGTCAACAGTTACAGTAGTCAACAGTTATAGTAGTCAACAACAGTTACAGTAGTCAACAACAGTTATAGTAGTCAACAACAGTTACAGTAGTCAACAACAGTTACAGTAGTCAACAACAGTTACAGTAGTCAACAGTTACAGTAGTCAACAACAGTTACAGTAGTCAACAACAGTTACAGTAGTCAACAACAGTTACAGTAGTCAACAACAGTTACAGTAGTCAACAACAGTTACAGCAGTCAACAACAGTTATAGTAGTCAACAACAGTTACAGTAGTCAACAGTTACAGTAGTCAACAACAGTTACAGTAGTCAACAACAGTTACAGTAGTCAACAACAGTTACAGTAGTCAACCGTTACAGTAGTCAACAACAGTTACAGTAGTCAACAACAGTTACAGTAGTCAACAACAGTTACAGTAGTCAACAACAGTTACAGTAGTCAACAGTTACAGTAGTCAACAACAGTTACAGTAGTCAACAACAGTTACAGTAGTCAACAACAGTTACAGTAGTCAACAACAGTTACAGTAGTCAACAGTTACAGTAGTCAACAACAGTTACAGTAGTCAACAACAGTTACAGTAGTCAACAGTTACAGTAGTCAACAACAGTTACAGTAGTCAACAACAGTTACAGTAGTCAACAACAGTTACAGTAGTCAACAACAGTTACAGTAGTCAACAACAGTTACAGTAGTCAACAGTTACAGTAGTCAACAACAGTTACAGTAGTCAACAACAGTTACAGTAGTCAACAGTTACAGTAGTCAACAGTTAGAGTAGTCAACAACAGTTACAGTAGTCAACAACAGTTACAGTAGTTAACAACAGTTACAGTAGTCAACAACAGTTACAGTAGTCAACAACAGTTACAGTAGTCAACAACAGTTACAGTAGTCAACAGTTACAATAGTCAACAACAGTTACAGTAGTCAACAGTTACAGTAGTCAACAACAGTTACAGTAGTCAACAACAGTTACAGTAGTCAACAACAGTTACAGTAGTCAACAGTTACAGTAGTCAACAACAGTTACAGTAGTCAACAACAGTTATAGTAGTCAACAACAGTTACAGTAGTCAACAGTTACAGTAGTCAACAACAGTTACAGTAGTCAACAACAGTTACAGTAGTCAACAACAGTTACAGTAGTCAACAGTTACAGTAGTCAACAACAGTTACAGTAGTCAACAACAGTTACAGTAGTCAACAACAGTTACAGTAGTCAACAACAGTTACAGTAGTCAACAACAGTTACAGTAGTCAACAGTTACAGTAGTCAATAGTTACAGTAGTCAACAGTTACAGTAGTCAACAACAGTTACAGTAGTCAACAACAGTTACAGTAGTCAACAACAGTTACAGTAGTCAACAACAGTTACAGTAGTCAACAGTTACAGTAGTCAACAGTTACAGTAGTCAACAGTTACAGTAGTCAACAGTTACAGTAGTCAACAACAGTTACAGTAGTCAACAACAGTTACAGTAGTCAACAACAGTTACAGTAGTCAACAGTTACAGTAGTCAACAACAGTTACAGTAGTCAACAACAGTTACAGTAGTCAACAACAGTTACAGTAGTCAACAACAGTTACAGTAGTCAACAACTGTTACAGTAGTCAACAGTTACAGTAGTCAACAACAGTTACAGTAGTCAACAACAGTTACAGTAGTCAACAGTTACAGTAGTCAACAACAGTTACAGTAGTCAACAGTTACAGTAGTCAACAACAGTTACAGTAGTCAACAGTTACAGTAGTCAACAACAGTTACAGTAGTCAACAACAGTTACAGTAGTCAACAACAGTTACAGTAGTCAACAACAGTTACAGTAGTCAACAACAGTTACAGTAGCCAACAGTTACAGTAGCCAACAGTTACAGTAGTCAACAGTTACAGTAGTCAACAACAGTTACAGTAGTCAACAGTTACAGTAGTCAACAACAGTTACAGTAGTCAACAACAGTTACAGTAGTCAACAACAGTTACAGTAGTCAACAGTTACAGTAGTCAACAACAGTTACAGTAGTCAACAACAGTTACAGTAGTCAACAACAGTTACAGTAGTCAACAACAGTTACAGTAGTCAACAGTTACAGTAGTCAACAACAGTTACAGTAGTCAACAGTTACAGTAGTCAACAACAGTTACAGTAGTCAACAACAGTTACAGTAGTCAACAACAGTTACAGTAGTCAACAACAGTTACAGTAGTCAACAACAGTTATAGTAGTCAACAACAGTTACAATAGTCAACAGTTACAGTAGTCAACAACAGTTACAGTAGTCAACAACAGTTACAGTAGTCAACAGTTACAGTAGTCAACAGTTACAGTAGTCAACAGTTACAGTAGTCAACAACAGTTACAGTAGTCAACAGTTACAGTAGTCAACAACAGTTACAGTAGTCAACAACAGTTACAGTAGTCAACAACAGTTATAGTAGTCAACAGTTACAGTAGTCAACAACAGTTACAGTAGTCAACAACAGTTACAGTAGTCAACAGTTACAGTAGTCAACAACAGTTACAGTAGTCAACAACAGTTACAGTAGTCAACAACAGTTACAGTAGTCAACAGTTACAATAGTCAACAGTTACAGTAGTCAACAACAGTTACAGTAGTCAACAACAGTTACAGTAGTCAACAACAGTTACAGTAGTCAACAACAGTTACAGTAGTCAACAACAGTTACAGTAGTCAACAGTTACAGTAGTCAACAGTTACAGTAGTCAACAACAGTTACAGTAGTCAACAGTTACAGTAGTCAACAACAGTTACAGTAGTCAACAGTTACAGTAGTCAACAACAGTTACAGTAGTCAACAACAGTTACAGTAGTCAACAACAGTTACAGTAGTCAACAACAGTTACAGTAGTCAACAACAGTTACAGTAGCCAACAGTTACAGTAGCCAACAGTTACAGTAGTCAACAGTTACAGTAGTCAACAACAGTTACAGTAGTCAACAGTTACAGTAGTCAACAACAGTTACAGTAGTCAACAACAGTTACAGTAGTCAACAACAGTTACAGTAGTCAACAGTTACAGTAGTCAACAACAGTTACAGTAGTCAACAACAGTTACAGTAGTCAACAACAGTTACAGTAGTCAACAACAGTTACAGTAGTCAACAGTTACAGTAGTCAACAACAGTTACAGTAGTCAACAGTTACAGTAGTCAACAACAGTTACAGTAGTCAACAACAGTTACAGTAGTCAACAACAGTTACAGTAGTCAACAACAGTTACAGTAGTCAACAACAGTTATAGTAGTCAACAACAGTTACAATAGTCAACAGTTACAGTAGTCACCAACAGTTACAGTAGTCAACAACAGTTACAGTAGTCAACAGTTACAGTAGTCAACAGTTACAGTAGTCAACAGTTACAGTAGTCAACAACAGTTACAGTAGTCAACAGTTACAGTAGTCAACAACAGTTACAGTAGTCAACAACAGTTACAGTAGTCAACAACAGTTACAGTAGTCAACAACAGTTATAGTAGTCAACAGTTACAGTAGTCAACAACAGTTACAGTAGTCAACAACAGTTACAGTAGTCAACAGTTACAGTAGTCAACAACAGTTACAGTAGTCAACAACAGTTACAGTAGTCAACAACAGTTACAGTAGTCAACAGTTACAATAGTCAACAGTTACAGTAGTCAACAACAGTTACAGTAGTCAACAACAGTTACAGTAGTCAACAACAGTTACAGTAGTCAACAACAGTTACAGTAGTCAACAACAGTTACAGTAGTCAACAGTTACAGTAGTCAACAGTTACAGTAGTCAACAACAGTTACAGTAGTCAACAGTTACAGTAGTCAACAACAGTTACAGTAGTCAACAGTTACAGTAGTCAACAACAGTTACAGTAGTCAACAACAGTTACAGTAGTCAACAACAGTTACAGTAGTCAACAACAGTTACAGTAGTCAACAACAGTTACAGTAGTCAACAACAGTTATAGTAGTCAACAACAGTTAGAATAGTCAACAGTTACAGTAGTCAACAACAGTTACAGTAGTCAACAACAGTTACAGTAGTCAACAGTTACAGTAGTCAACAGTTACAGTAGTCAACAGTTACAGTAGTCAACAACAGTTACAGTAGTCAACAGTTACAGTAGTCAACAACAGTTACAGTAGTCAACAACAGTTACAGTAGTCAACAACAGTTACAGTAGTCAACAACAGTTATAGTAGTCAACAGTTACAGTAGTCAACAACAGTTACAGTAGTCAACAACAGTTACAGTAGTCAACAGTTACAGTAGTCAACAACAGTTACAGTAGTCAACAACAGTTACAGTAGTCAACAACAGTTACAGTAGTCAACAACAGTTACAGTAGTCAACAGTTACAGTAGTCAACAACAGTTACAGTAGTCAACAACAGTTACAGTAGTCAACAGTTATAGTAGTCAACAACAGTTACAGTAGTCAACAACAGTTACAGTAGTCAACAACAGTTACAGTAGTCAACAGTTACAGTAGTCAACAACAGTTACAGTAGTCAACAGTTACAGTAGTCAACAGTTACAGTAGTCAACAACAGTTACAGTAGTCAATAGTTACAGTAGTCAACAACAGTTACAGTAGTCAACAACAGTTACAGTAGTCAACAGTTACAGTAGTCAACAACAGTTACAGTAGTCAACAACAGTTACAGTAGTCAACAGTTACAGTAGTCAACAACAGTTACAGTAGTCAACAGTTACAGTAGTCAACAACAGTTACAGTAGTCAACAGTTACACTAGTCAACAACAGTTACAGTAGTCAACAACAGTTACAGTAGTCAACAACAGTTACAGTAGTCAACAGTTACAGTAGTCAACAGTTACAGTAGTCAACAGTTACAGTAGTCAACAACAGTTACAGTAGTCAACAGTTACAGTAGTCAACAACAGTTACAGTAGTCAACAACAGTTACAGTAGTCAACAGTTACAGTAGTCAACAACAGTTACAGTAGTCAACAACAGTTACAGTAGTCAACAGTTACAATAGTCAACAGTTACAGTAGTCAACAACAGTTACAGTAGTCAACAACAGTTACAGTAGTCAACAACAGTTACAGTAGTCAACAACAGTTACAGTAGTCAACAACAGTTACAGTAGTCAACAGTTACAGTAGTCAACAGTTACAGTAGTCAACAACAGTTACAGTAGTCAACAGTTACAGTAGTCAACAACAGTTACAGTAGTCAATAGTTACAGTAGTCAACAACAGTTACAGTAGTCAACAACAGTTACAGTAGTCAACAGTTACAGTAGTCAACAACAGTTACAGTAGTCAACAACAGTTACAGTAGTCAACAGTTACAGTAGTCAACAACAGTTACAGTAGTCAACAGTTACAGTAGTCAACAACAGTTACAGTAGTCAACAGTTACACTAGTCAACAGTTACAGTAGTCAACAACAGTTACAGTAGTCAACAACAGTTACAGTAGTCAACAACAGTTACAGTAGTCAACAGTTACAGTAGTCAACAGTTACAGTAGTCAACAACAGTTACAGTAGTCAACAACAGTTACAGTAGTCAACAACAGTTACAGTAGTCAACAACAGTTACAGTAGTCAACAGTTACAGTAGTCAACAACAGTTACAGTAGTCAACAACAGTTACAGTAGTCAACAGTTACAGTAGTCAACAACAGTTACAGTAGTCAACAACAGTTACAGTAGTCAACAACAGTTACAGTAGTCAACAACAGTTACAGTAGTCAACAACTGTTACAGTAGTCAACAGTTACAGTAGTCAACAACAGTTACAGTAGTCAACAACAGTTACAGTAGTCAACAGTTACAGTAGTCAACAACAGTTACAGTAGTCAACAGTTACAGTAGTCAACAACAGTTACAGTAGTCAACAGTTACAGTAGTCAACAACAGTTACAGTAGTCAACAGTTACAGTAGTCAACAACAGTTACAGTAGTCAACAACAGTTACAGTAGTCAACAACAGTTACAGTAGTCAACAGTTACAGTAGTCAACAACAGTTACAGTAGTCAACAACAGTTACAGTAGTCAACAACAGTTACAGTAGTCAACAACAGTTACAGTAGTCAACAGTTACAGTAGTCAACAACAGTTACAGTAGTCAACAGTTACAGTAGTCAACAACAGTTACAGTAGTCAACAACAGTTACAGTAGTCAACAACAGTTACAGTAGTCAACAACAGTTACAGTAGTCAACAACAGTTATAGTAGTCAACAACAGTTACAATAGTCAACAGTTACAGTAGTCACCAACAGTTACAGTAGTCAACAACAGTTACAGTAGTCAACAGTTACAGTAGTCAACAGTTACAGTAGTCAACAGTTACAGTAGTCAACAACAGTTACAGTAGTCAACAGTTACAGTAGTCAACAACAGTTACAGTAGTCAACAACAGTTACAGTAGTCAACAACAGTTACAGTAGTCAACAACAGTTATAGTAGTCAACAGTTACAGTAGTCAACAACAGTTACAGTAGTCAACAACAGTTACAGTAGTCAACAGTTACAGTAGTCAACAACAGTTACAGTAGTCAACAACAGTTACAGTAGTCAACAACAGTTACAGTAGTCAACAGTTACAATAGTCAACAGTTACAGTAGTCAACAACAGTTACAGTAGTCAACAACAGTTACAGTAGTCAACAACAGTTACAGTAGTCAACAACAGTTACAGTAGTCAACAACAGTTACAGTAGTCAACAGTTACAGTAGTCAACAGTTACAGTAGTCAACAACAGTTACAGTAGTCAACAGTTACAGTAGTCAACAACAGTTACAGTAGTCAACAGTTACAGTAGTCAACAACAGTTACAGTAGTCAACAACAGTTACAGTAGTCAACAACAGTTACAGTAGTCAACAACAGTTACAGTAGTCAACAACAGTTACAGTAGTCAACAACAGTTATAGTAGTCAACAACAGTTAGAATAGTCAACAGTTACAGTAGTCAACAACAGTTACAGTAGTCAACAACAGTTACAGTAGTCAACAGTTACAGTAGTCAACAGTTACAGTAGTCAACAGTTACAGTAGTCAACAACAGTTACAGTAGTCAACAGTTACAGTAGTCAACAACAGTTACAGTAGTCAACAACAGTTACAGTAGTCAACAACAGTTACAGTAGTCAACAACAGTTATAGTAGTCAACAGTTACAGTAGTCAACAACAGTTACAGTAGTCAACAACAGTTACAGTAGTCAACAGTTACAGTAGTCAACAACAGTTACAGTAGTCAACAACAGTTACAGTAGTCAACAACAGTTACAGTAGTCAACAACAGTTACAGTAGTCAACAGTTACAGTAGTCAACAACAGTTACAGTAGTCAACAACAGTTACAGTAGTCAACAGTTATAGTAGTCAACAACAGTTACAGTAGTCAACAACAGTTACAGTAGTCAACAACAGTTACAGTAGTCAACAGTTACAGTAGTCAACAACAGTTACAGTAGTCAACAGTTACAGTAGTCAACAGTTACAGTAGTCAACAACAGTTACAGTAGTCAATAGTTACAGTAGTCAACAACAGTTACAGTAGTCAACAACAGTTACAGTAGTCAACAGTTACAGTAGTCAACAACAGTTACAGTAGTCAACAACAGTTACAGTAGTCAACAGTTACAGTAGTCAACAACAGTTACAGTAGTCAACAGTTACAGTAGTCAACAACAGTTACAGTAGTCAACAGTTACACTAGTCAACAACAGTTACAGTAGTCAACAACAGTTACAGTAGTCAACAACAGTTACAGTAGTCAACAGTTACAGTAGTCAACAGTTACAGTAGTCAACAGTTACAGTAGTCAACAACAGTTACAGTAGTCAACAGTTACAGTAGTCAACAACAGTTACAGTAGTCAACAACAGTTACAGTAGTCAACAGTTACAGTAGTCAACAACAGTTACAGTAGTCAACAACAGTTACAGTAGTCAACAGTTACAATAGTCAACAGTTACAGTAGTCAACAACAGTTACAGTAGTCAACAACAGTTACAGTAGTCAACAACAGTTACAGTAGTCAACAACAGTTACAGTAGTCAACAACAGTTACAGTAGTCAACAGTTACAGTAGTCAACAGTTACAGTAGTCAACAACAGTTACAGTAGTCAACAGTTACAGTAGTCAACAACAGTTACAGTAGTCAATAGTTACAGTAGTCAACAACAGTTACAGTAGTCAACAACAGTTACAGTAGTCAACAGTTACAGTAGTCAACAACAGTTACAGTAGTCAACAACAGTTACAGTAGTCAACAGTTACAGTAGTCAACAACAGTTACAGTAGTCAACAGTTACAGTAGTCAACAACAGTTACAGTAGTCAACAGTTACACTAGTCAACAGTTACAGTAGTCAACAACAGTTACAGTAGTCAACAACAGTTACAGTAGTCAACAACAGTTACAGTAGTCAACAGTTACAGTAGTCAACAGTTACAGTAGTCAACAACAGTTACAGTAGTCAACAACAGTTACAGTAGTCAACAACAGTTACAGTAGTCAACAACAGTTACAGTAGTCAACAGTTACAGTAGTCAACAACAGTTACAGTAGTCAACAACAGTTACAGTAGTCAACAGTTACAGTAGTCAACAACAGTTACAGTAGTCAACAACAGTTACAGTAGTCAACAACAGTTACAGTAGTCAACAACAGTTACAGTAGTCAACAACTGTTACAGTAGTCAACAGTTACAGTAGTCAACAACAGTTACAGTAGTCAACAACAGTTACAGTAGTCAACAGTTACAGT
This sequence comes from Salvelinus fontinalis, assembly GCF_029448725.1. Taxonomy (NCBI): domain Eukaryota; kingdom Metazoa; phylum Chordata; class Actinopteri; order Salmoniformes; family Salmonidae; genus Salvelinus; species Salvelinus fontinalis. The sequence continues at coordinate 48,271 of NW_026600868.1, read as the reverse complement.
AGTCAACAACAGTTACAGTAGTCAACAGTTACAGTAGTCAACAACAGTTACAGTAGTCAACAGTTACAGTAGTCAACAACAGTTACAGTAGTCAACAACAGTTACAGTAGTCAACAACAGTTACAGTAGTCAACAACAGTTACAGTAGTCAACAACAGTTACAGTGGTCAACAGTTACAGTAGTCAACAACAGTTACAGTAGTCAACAGTTACAGTAGTCAACAACAGTTACAGTAGTCAACAACAGTTACAGTAGTCAACAACAGTTACAGTAGTCAACAACAGTTACAGTAGTCAACAACAGTTACAGTAGTCAACAACAGTTATAGTAGTCAACAACAGTTAGAATAGTCAACAGTTACAGTAGTCAACAACAGTTACAGTAGTCAACAACAGTTACAGTAGTCAACAGTTACAGTAGTCAACAGTTACAGTAGTCAACAACAGTTACAGTAGTCAACAGTTACAGTAGTCAACAACAGTTACAGTAGTCAACAACAGTTACAGTAGTCAACAACAGTTACAGTAGTCAACAACAGTTATAGTAGTCAACAGTTACAGTAGTCAACAACAGTTACAGTAGTCAACAACAGTTACAGTAGTCAACAGTTACAGTAGTCAACAACAGTTACAGTAGTCAACAACAGTTACAGTAGTCAACAACAGTTACAGTAGTCAACAACAGTTACAGTAGTCAACAGTTACAGTAGTCAACAACAGTTACAGTAGTCAACAACAGTTACAGTAGTCAACAGTTATAGTAGTCAACAACAGTTACAGTAGTCAACAACAGTTACAGTAGTCAACAACAGTTACAGTAGTCAACAGTTACAGTAGTCAACAACAGTTACAGTAGTCAACAACAGTTACAGTAGTCAACAACAGTTACAGTAGTCAACAGTTACAGTAGTCAACAGTTACAGTAGTCAACAGTTACAGTAGTCAACAACAGTTACAGTAGTCAATAGTTACAGTAGTCAACAACAGTTACAGTAGTCAACAACAGTTACAGTAGTCAACAGTTACAGTAGTCAACAACAGTTACAGTAGTCAACAACAGTTACAGTAGTCAACAGTTACAGTAGTCAACAACAGTTACAGTAGTCAACAGTTACAGTAGTCAACAACAGTTACAGTAGTCAACAGTTACACTAGTCAACAACAGTTACAGTAGTCAACAACAGTTACAGTAGTCAACAACAGTTACAGTAGTCAACAGTTACAGTAGTCAACAGTTACAGTAGTCAACAGTTACAGTAGTCAACAGTTACAGTAGTCAACAACAGTTACAGTAGTCAACAGTTACAGTAGTCAACAACAGTTACAGTAGTCAACAACAGTTACAGTAGTCAACAGTTACAGTAGTCAACAACAGTTACAGTAGTCAACAACAGTTACAGTAGTCAACAGTTACAATAGTCAACAGTTACAGTAGTCAACAACAGTTACAGTAGTCAACAACAGTTACAGTAGTCAACAACAGTTACAGTAGTCAACAACAGTTACAGTAGTCAACAACAGTTACAGTAGTCAACAGTTACAGTAGTCAACAGTTACAGTAGTCAACAACAGTTACAGTAGTCAACAGTTACAGTAGTCAACAACAGTTACAGTAGTCAATAGTTACAGTAGTCAACAACAGTTACAGTAGTCAACAACAGTTACAGTAGTCAACAGTTACAGTAGTCAACAACAGTTACAGTAGTCAACAACAGTTACAGTAGTCAACAGTTACAGTAGTCAACAACAGTTACAGTAGTCAACAGTTACAGTAGTCAACAACAGTTACAGTAGTCAACAGTTACACTAGTCAACAGTTACAGTAGTCAACAACAGTTACAGTAGTCAACAACAGTTACAGTAGTCAACAACAGTTACAGTAGTCAACAGTTACAGTAGTCAACAGTTACAGTAGTCAACAACAGTTACAGTAGTCAACAACAGTTACAGTAGTCAACAACAGTTACAGTAGTCAACAACAGTTACAGTAGTCAACAACAGTTACAGTAGTCAACAGTTACAGTAGTCAACAACAGTTACAGTAGTCAACAACAGTTACAGTAGTCAACAGTTACAGTAGTCAACAACAGTTACAGTAGTCAACAACAGTTACAGTAGTCAACAACAGTTACAGTAGTCAACAACAGTTACAGTAGTCAACAACTGTTACAGTAGTCAACAGTTACAGTAGTCAACAACAGTTACAGTAGTCAACAACAGTTACAGTAGTCAACAGTTACAGTAGTCAACAACAGTTACAGTAGTCAACAGTTACAGTAGTCAACAACAGTTACAGTAGTCAACAGTTACAGTAGTCAACAACAGTTACAGTAGTCAACAACAGTTACAGTAGTCAACAACAGTTACAGTAGTCAACAACAGTTACAGTAGTCAACAACAGTTACAGTAGTCAACAACAGTTACAGTAGTCAACAGTTACAGTAGTCAACAACAGTTACAGTAGTCAACAGTTACAGTAGTCAACAACAGTTACAGTAGTCAACAACAGTTACAGTAGTCAACAACAGTTACAGTAGTCAACAACAGTTACAGTAGTCAACAACAGTTACAGTAGTCAACAACAGTTACAATAGTCAACAGTTACAGTAGTCAACAACAGTTACAGTAGTCAACAACAGTTACAGTAGTCAACAGTTACAGTAGTCAACAGTTACAGTAGTCAACAGTTACAGTAGTCAACAACAGTTACAGTAGTCCACAGTTACAGTAGTCAACAACAGTTACAGTAGTCAACAACAGTTACAGTAGTCAACAACAGTTACAGTAGTCAACAACAGTTACAGTAGTCAACAGTTACAGTAGTCAACAACAGTTACAGTAGTCAACAACAGTTACAGTAGTCAACAGTTACAGTAGTCAACAACAGTTACAGTAGTCAACAACAGTTACAGTAGTCAACAACCGTTACAGTAGTCAACAGTTATAGTAGTCAACAACAGTTACAGTAGTCAACAACAGTTACAGTAGTCAACAACAGTTACAGTAGTCAACAGTTACAGTAGTCAACAACAGTTACAGTAGTCAACAACAGTTACAGTAGTCAATAGTTACAGTAGTCAACAACAGTTACAGTAGTCAACAACAGTTACAGTAGTCAACAGTTACAGTAGTCAACAACAGTTACAGTAGTAAAAAGTTACAGTAGTCAACAGTTACAGTAGTCAACAACAGTTACAGTAGTCAACAACAGTTACAGTAGTCAACAACAGTTACAGTAGTCAACAGTTACAGTAGTCAACAGTTACAGTAGTCAACAGTTACAGTAGTCAACAACAGTTACAGTAGTCAATAGTTACAGTAGTCAACAACAGTTACAGTAGTCAACAACAGTTACAGTAGTCAACAGTTACAGTAGTCAACAACAGTTACAGTAGTCAACAACAGTTACAGTAGTCAACAGTTACAGTAGTCAACAACAGTTACAGTAGTCAACAGTTACAGTAGTCAACAACAGTTACAGTAGTCAACAGTTACACTAGTCAACAGTTACAGTAGTCAACAACAGTTACAGTAGTCAACAACAGTTACAGTAGTCAACAACAGTTACAGTAGTCAACAGTTACAGTAGTCAACAGTTACAGTAGTCAACAGTTACAGTAGTCAACAGTTACAGTAGTCAACAGTTACAGTAGTCAACAACAGTTACAGTAGTCAACAACAGTTACAGTAGTCAACAGTTACAGTAGTCAACAACAGTTACAGTAGTCAACAACAGTTACAGTAGTCAACAACAGTTACAGTATTCAACAGTTACAATAGTCAACAGTTACAGTAGTCAACAACAGTTACAGTAGTCAACAACAGTTACAGTAGTCAACAACAGTTACAGTAGTCAACAGTTACAGTAGTCAACAACAGTTACAGTAGTCAACAACAGTTACAGTAGTCAACAGTTACAGTAGTCAACAACAGTTACAGTAGTCAACAGTTACAGTAGTCAACAACAGTTACAGTAGTCAACAACAGTTACAGTAGTCAACAACAGTTACAGTAGTCAACAACAGTTACAGTAGTCAACAACAGTTACAGTAGTCAACAGTTACAGTAGTCAACAGTTACAGTAGTCAACAACAGTTACAGTAGTCAACAACAGTTACAGTAGTCAACAGTTACAGTAGTCAACAGTTACAGTAGTCAACAACAGTTACAGTAGTCAACAACAGTTACAGTAGTCAACAACAGTTACAGTAGTCAACAACAGTTATAGTAGTCAACAACAGTTACAGTAGTCAACAGTTACAGTAGTCAACAACAGTTACAGTAGTCAACAACAGTTATAGTAGTCAACAACAGTTACAGTAGTCAACAACAGTTACAGTAGTCAACAGTTACAGTAGTCAACAACAGTTACAGTAGTCAACAACAGTTACAGTAGTCAACAACAGTTACAGTAGTCAACAGTTACAGTAGTCAACAACAGTTACAGTAGTCAACAACAGTTACAGTAGTCAACAGTTACAGTAGTCAACAGTTACAGTAGTCAACAACAGTTACAGTAGTCAACAACAGTTACAGTAGTCAACAACAGTTACAGTAGTCAACAGTTACAGTAGTCAACAGTTACAGTAGTCAAAAGTTACAGTAGTCAACAACAGTTATAGTAGTCAACAACAGTTACAATAGTCAACAGTTACAGTAGTCAACAACAGTTACAGTAGTCAACAACAGTTACAGTAGTCAACAGTTACAGTAGTCAACAGTTACAGTAGTCAACAGTTACAGTAGTCAACAACAGTTACAGTAGTCAACAGTTACAGTAGTCAACAGTTACAGTAGTCAACAACAGTTACAGTAGTCAACAACAGTTACAGTAGTCAACAACAGTTATAGTAGTCAACAGTTACAGTAGTCAACAACAGTTACAGTAGTCAACAACAGTTACAGTAGTCAACAGTTACAGTAGTCAACAACAGTTACAGTAGTCAACAACAGTTACAGTAGTCAACAGTTACAGTAGTCAACAGTTACTGTAGTCAACAACAGTTACAGTAGTCAACAGTTACAGTAGTCAACAGTTACAGTAGTCAACAACAGTTACAGTAGTCAACAACAGGTCCAGTAGTCAACAACAGTTACAGTAGTCAACAACAGTTACAGTAGTCAACAACAGTTACAGTAGTCAACAACAGTTACAGTAGTCAACAACAGTTACAGTAGTCAACAGTTACAGTAGTCAACAGTTACAGTAGTCAACAGTTACAGTAGTCAACAACAGTTACAGTAGTCAACAACAGTTACAGTAGTCAACAACAGTTACAGTAGTCAACAGTTACAGTAGTCAACAGTTACAGTAGTCAACAGTTACAGTAGTCAACAACAGTTACAGTAGTCAACAACAGTTACAGTAGTCAACAACAGTTACAGTAGTCAACAACAGTTACAGTAGTCAACAGTTACAGTAGTCAACAACAGTTACAGTAGTCAACAACAGTTACAGTAGTCAACAACAGTTATAGTAGTCAACAACAGTTATAGTAGTCAACAACAGTTACAGTAGTCAACAACAGTTACAGTAGTCAACAACAGTTACAGTAGTCAACAACTGTTACAGTAGTCAACAGTTACAGTAGTCAACAACAGTTACAGTAGTCAACAACAGTTACAGTAGTCAACAGTTACAGTAGTCAACAACAGTTACAGTAGTCAACAGTTACAGTAGTCAACAACAGTTACAGTAGTCAACAGTTACAGTAGTCAACAACAGTTACAGTAGTCAACAACAGTTACAGTAGTCAACAACAGTTACAGTAGTCAACAACAGTTACAGTAGCCAACAGTTACAGTAGCCAACAGTTACAGTAGTCAACAGTTACAGTAGTCAACAACAGTTACAGTAGTCAACAGTTACAGTAGTCAACAACAGTTACAGTAGTCAACAACAGTTACAGTAGTCAACAGTTACAGTAGTCAACAACAGTTACAGTAGTCAACAACAGTTACAGTAGTCAACAACAGCTACAGTAGTCAACAACAGTTACAGTAGTCAACAACAGTTACAGTAGTCAACAGTTACAGTAGTCAACAACAGTTACAGTAGTCAACAGTTACAGTAGTCAACAACAGTTACAGTAGTCAACAACAGTTACAGTAGTCAACAACAGTTACAGTAGTCAACAACAGTTACAGTAGTCAACAACAGTTACAGTAGTCAACAACAGTTATAGTAGTCAACAACAGTTACAATAGTCAACAGTTACAGTAGTCAACAACAGTTACAGTAGTCAACAACAGTTACAGTAGTCAACAGTTACAGTAGTCAACAGTTACAGTAGTCAACAGTTACAGTAGTCAACAACAGTTACAGTAGTCAACAGTTACAGTAGTCAACAACAGTTACAGTAGTCAACAACAGTTACAGTAGTCAACAACAGTTACAGTAGTCAACAACAGTTATAGTAGTCAACAGTTACAGTAGTCAACAACAGTTACAGTAGTCAACAACAGTTACAGTAGTCAACAGTTACAGTAGTCAACAACAGTTACAGTAGTCAACAACAGTTACAGTAGTCAACAACAGTTACAGTAGTCAACAACAGTTACAGTAGTCAACAGTTACAGTAGTCAACAACAGTTACAGTAGTCAACAACAGTTACAGTAGTCAACAGTTATAGTAGTCAACAACAGTTACAGTAGTCAACAACAGTTACAGTAGTCAACAACAGTTACAGTAGTCAACAGTTACAGTAGTCAACAACAGTTACAGTAGTCAACAACAGTTACAGTAGTCAACAACAGTTACAGTAGTCAACAGTTACAGTAGTCAACAGTTACAGTAGTCAACAGTTACAGTAGTCAACAACAGTTACAGTAGTCAATAGTTACAGTAGTCAACAACAGTTACAGTAGTCAACAACAGTTACAGTAGTCAACAGTTACAGTAGTCAACAACAGTTACAGTAGTCAACAACAGTTACAGTAGTCAACAGTTACAGTAGTCAACAACAGTTACAGTAGTCAACAGTTACAGTAGTCAACAGTTACAGTAGTCAACAACAGTTACAGTAGTCAACAGTTACAGTAGTCAACAGTTACAGTAGTCAACAACAGTTACAGTAGTCAACAACAGTTACAGTAGTCAACAACAGTTATAGTAGTCAACAGTTACAGTAGTCAACAACAGTTACAGTAGTCAACAACAGTTACAGTAGTCAACAGTTACAGTAGTCAACAACAGTTACAGTAGTCAACAACAGTTACAGTAGTCAACAGTTACAGTAGTCAACAACAGTTACAGTAGTCAACAACAGTTACAGTAGTCAACAGTTACAATAGTCAACAGTTACAGTAGTCAACAACAGTTACAGTAGTCAACAACAGTTACAGTAGTCAACAACAGTTACAGTAGTCAACAACAGTTACAGTAGTCAACAACAGTTACAGTAGTCAACAGTTACAGTAGTCAACAGTTACAGTAGTCAACAACAGTTACAGTAGTCAACAGTTACAGTATTCAACAACAGTTACAGTAGTCAATAGTTACAGTAGTCAACAACAGTTACAGTAGTCAACAACAGTTACAGTAGTCAACAGTTACAGTAGTCAACAACAGTTACAGTAGTCAACAACAGTTACAGTAGTCAACAGTTACAGTAGTCAACAACAGTTACAGTAGTCAACAGTTACAGTAGTCAACAACAGTTACAGTAGTCAACAGTTACACTAGTCAACAGTTACAGTAGTCAACAACAGTTACAGTAGTCAACAACAGTTACAGTAGTCAACAACAGTTACAGTAGTCAACAGTTACAGTAGTCAACAGTTACAGTAGTCAACAACAGTTACAGTAGTCAACAACAGTTACAGTAGTCAACAGTTACAGTAGTCAACAACAGTTACAGTAGTCAACAACAGTTACAGTAGTCAACAGTTACAGTAGTCAACAACAGTTACAGTAGTCAACAACAGTTACAGTAGTCAACAATAGTCAACAGTTACAGTAGTCAACAACAGTTACAGTAGTCAACAACAGTTACAGTAGTCAACAACAGTTACAGTAGTCAACAACAGTTACAGTAGTCAACAGTTACAGTAGTCAACAGTTACAGTAGTCAACAACAGTTACAGTAGTCAACAGTTACAGTAGTCAACAACAGTTACAGTAGTCAACAGTTACAGTAGTCAACAGTTACAGCAGTCAACAACAGTTACAGTAGTCAACAGTTACAGTAGTCAACAACAGTTACAGTAGTCAACAACAGTTACAGTAGTCAACAGTTACAGTAGTCAACAGTTACAGTAGTCAACAACAGTTACAGTAGTCAACAGTTACAGTAGTCAACAACAGTTACAGTAGTCAACAACAGTTACAGTAGTCAACAACAGTTACAGTAGTCAACAACAGTTACAGTAGTCAACAACAGTTACAGTAGTCAACAACAGTTACAGTAGTCAACAGTTACAGTAGTCAACAACAGTTACAGTAGTCAACAACAGTTACAGTAGTCAACAACAGTTACAGTAGTCAACAACAGTTACAGTAGTCAACAACAGTTACAGTAGTCAACAACAGTTACAGTAGTCAACAACAGTTACAGTAGTCAACAACAGTTATAGTAGCCAACAACAGTTACAATAGTCAACAGTTACAGTAGTCAACAACAGTTACAGTAGTCAACAACAGTTACAGTAGTAAACAGTTACAGTAGTCAACAGTTACAGTAGTCAACAGTTACAGTAGTCAACAACAGTTACAGTAGTCAACAACAGTTACAGTAGTCAACAACAGTTATAGTAGTCAACAACAGTTACAATAGTCAACAGTTACAGTAGTCAACAACAGTTACAGTAGTCAACAGTTACAGTGGTCAACAGTTACAGTAGTCAACAGTTACAGTAGTCAACAACAGTTACAGTAGTCAACAACAGTTACAGTAGTCAACAACAGTTATAGTAGTCAACAACAGTTACAATAGTCAACAGTTACAGTAGTCAACAACAGTTACAGTAGTCAACAACAGTTACAGTAGTCAACAGTTACAGTAGTCAACAGTTACAGTAGTCAACAGTTACAGTAGTCAACAACAGTTACAGTAGTCAACAGTTACAGTAGTCAACAGTTACAGTAGTCAACAACAGTTACAGTAGTCAACAACAGTTACAGTAGTCAACAACAGTTACAGTAGTCAACAACAGTTATAGTAGTCAACAGTTACAGTAGTCAACAACAGTTACAGTAGTCAACAACAGTTACAGTAGTCAACAGTTACAGTAGTCAACAACAGTTACAGTAGTCAACAACAGTTACAGTAGTCAACAACAGTTACAGTAGTCAACAGTTACAGTAGTCAACAACAGTTACAGTAGTCAACAACAGTTACAGTAGTCAACAGTTACAGTAGTCAACAACAGTTACAGTAGTCAACAACAGTTACAGTAGTCAACAACAGTTACAGTAGTCAACAACAGTTACAGTAGTCAACAGTTACAGTAGTCAACAACAGTTACAGTAGTCAACAACAGTTACAGTAGTCAATAGTTACAGTAGTCAACAACAGTTACAGTAGTCAACAACAGTTACAGTAGTCAACAGTTACAGTAGTCAACAGTTACAGTAGTCAACAGTTACAGTAGTCAACAACAGTTACAGTAGTCAACAACAGTTACAGTAGTCAACAACAGTTACAGTAGTCAACAGTTACAGTAGTCAACAACAGTTACAGTAGTCAACAGTTACAGTAGTCAACAACAGTTACAGTAGTCAACAGTTACAGTAGTCAACAGTTACAGTAGTCAACAACAGTTACAGTAGTCAACAACAGTTACAGTAGTCAACAACAGTTACAGTAGTCAACAACAGTTACAGTAGTCAACAGTTACAGTAGTCAACAGTTACAGTAGTCAACAACAGTTACAGTAGTCAACAGTTACAGTAGTCAACAACAGTTACAGTAGTCAATAGTTACAGTAGTCAACAACAGTTACAGTAGTCAACAACAGTTACAGTAGTCAACAACAGTTACAGTAGTCAACAGTTACAGTAGTCAACAGTTACAGTAATCAACAGTTACAGTAGTCAACAGTTACAGTAGTCAACAGTTACAGTAGTCAACAACAGTTACAGTAGTCAACAACAGTTACAGTAGTCAACAGTTACAGTAGTCAACAACAGTTACAGTAGTCAACAACAGTTACAGTAGTCAACAACAGTTACAGTAGTCAACAGTTACAATAGTCAACAGTTACAGTAGTCAACAACAGTTACAGTAGTCAACAACAGTTACAGTAGTCAACAACAGTTACAGTAGTCAACAACAGTTACAGTAGTCAACAGTTACAGTAGTCAACAACAGTTACAGTAGTCAACAACAGTTACAGTAGTCAACAGTTACAGTAGTCAACAACAGTTACAGTAGTCAACAGTTACAGTAGTCAACAACAGTTACAGTAGTCAACAACAGTTACAGTAGTCAACAACAGTTACAGTAGTCAACAACAGTTACAGTAGTCAACAACAGTTACAGTAGTCAACAGTTACAGTAGTCAACAGTTACAGTAGTCAACAGTTACAGTAGTCAACAACAGTTACAGTAGTCAACAACAGTTACAGTAGTCAACAACAGTTACAGTAGTCAACAGTTACAGTAGTCAACAGTTACAGTAGTCAACAGTTACAGTAGTCAACAGTTACAGTAGTCAACAACAGTTACAGTAGTCAACAACAGTTACAGTAGTCAACAGTTACAGTAGTCAACAACAGTTACAGTAGTCAACAACAGTTACAGTAGTCAACAACAGTTACAGTAGTCAACAGTTACAATAGTCAACAGTTACAGTAGTCAACAACAGTTACAGTAGTCAACAACAGTTACAGTAGTCAACAACAGTTACAGTAGTCAACAACAGTTACAGTAGTCAACAGTTACAGTAGTCAACAACAGTTACAGTAGTCAACAACAGTTACAGTAGTCAACAGTTACAGTAGTCAACAACAGTTACAGTAGTCAACAGTTACAGTAGTCAACAACAGTTACAGTAGTCAACAACAGTTACAGTAGTCAACAACAGTTACAGTAGTCAACAACAGTTACAGTAGTCATCAGTTACAGTAGTCAACAGTTACAGTAGTCAACAACAGTTACAGTAGTCAACAACAGTTACAGTAGTCAACAGTTACAGTAGTCAACAGTTACAGTAGTCAACAACAGTTACAGTAGTCAACAACAGTTACAGTAGTCAACAGTTACAGTAGTCAACAACAGTTACAGTAGTCAACAACAGTTATAGTAGTCAACAACAGTTACAGTAGTCAACAACAGTTACAGTAGTCAACAGTTACAGTAGTCAACAACAGTTACAGTAGTCAACAACAGTTACAGTAGTCAACAACAGTTACAGTAGTCAACAGTTACAGTAGTCAACAACAGTTACAGTAGTCAACAACAGTTACAGTAGTCAACAGTTACAGTAGTCAACAGTTACAGTAGTCAACAACAGTTACAGTAGTCAACAACAGTTACAGTAGTCAACAACAGTTACTGTAGTCAACAGTTACAGTAGTCAACAGTTACAGTAGTCAAAAGTTACAGTAGTCAACAACAGTTATAGTAGTCAACAACAGTTACAATAGTCAACAGTTACAGTAGTCAACAACAGTTACAGTAGTCAACAACAGTTACAGTAGTCAACAGTTACAGTAGTCAACAGTTACAGTAGTCAACAGTTACAGTAGTCAACAACAGTTACAGTAATCAACAGTTACAGTAGTCAACAGTTACAGTAGTCAACAACAGTTACAGTAGTCAACAACAGTTACAGTAGTCAACAACAGTTATAGTAGTCAACAGTTACAGTAGTCAACAACAGTTACAGTAGTCAACAACAGTTACAGTAGTCAACAGTTACAGTAGTCAACAACAGTTACAGTAGTCAACAACAGTTACAGTAGTCAACAGTTACAGTAGTCAACAGTTACTGTAGTCAACAACAGTTACAGTAGTCAACAGTTACAGTAGTCAACAGTTACAGTAGTCAACAACAGTTACAGTAGTCAACAACAGGTCCAGTAGTCAACAACAGTTACAGTAGTCAACAACAGTTACAGTAGTCAACAACAGTTACAGTAGTCAACAACAGTTACAGTAGTCAACAACAGTTACAGTAGTCAACAGTTACAGTAGTCAACAACAGTTATAGTAGTCAACAGTTACAGTAGTCAACAACAGTTACAGTAGTCAACAACAGTTACAGTAGTCAACAGTTACAGTAGTCAACAACAGTTACAGTAGTCAACAACAGTTACAGTAGTCAACAACAGTTACAGTAGTCAACAACAGTTACAGTAGTCAACAGTTACAGTAGTCAACAGTTACAGTAGTCAACAACAGTTACAGTAGTCAACAACAGTTACAGTAGTCAACAGTTATAGTAGTCAACAACAGTTACAGTAGTCAACAACAGTTATAGTAGTCAACAGTTACAGTAGTCAACAACAGTTACAGTAGTCAACAACAGTTACAGTAGTCAACAGTTACAGTAGTCAACAACAGTTACAGTAGTCAACAACAGTTACAGTAGTCAACAGTTACTGTAGTCAACAACAGTTACAGTAGTCAACAGTTACAGTAGTCAACAGTTACAGTAGTCAACAACAGTTACAGTAGTCAACAACAGGTCCAGTAGTCAACAACAGTTACAGTAGTCAACAACAGTTACAGTAGTCAACAACAGTTACAGTAGTCAACAACAGTTACAGTAGTCAACAACAGTTACAGTAGTCAACAGTTACAGTAGTCAACAGTTACAGTAGTCAACAGTTACAGTAGTCAACAGTTACAGTAGTCAACAACAGTTACAGTAGTCAACAGTTACAGTAGTCAACAGTTACAGTAGTCAACAGTTACAGTAGTCAACAGTTACAGTAGTCAACAACAGTTACAGTAGTCAACAACAGTTACAGTAGTCAACAACAGTTACAGTAGTCAACAACAGTTACAGTAGTCAACAACAGTTACAGTAGTCAACAGTTACAGTAGTCAACAACAGTTACAGTAGTCAACAACAGTTACAGTAGTCAACAACAGTTATAGTAGTCAACAACAGTTACAGTAGTCAACAACAGTTACAGTAGTCAACAACTGTTACAGTAGTCAACAGTTACAGTAGTCAACAACAGTTACAGTAGTCAACAACAGTTACAGTAGTCAACAGTTACAGTAGTCAACAACAGTTACAGTAGTCAACAGTTACAGTAGTCAACAACAGTTACAGTAGTCAACAGTTACAGTAGTCAACAACAGTTACAGTAGTCAACAACAGTTACAGTAGTCAACAACAGTTACAGTAGTCAACAACAGTTACAGTAGTCAACAACAGTTACAGTAGCCAACAGTTACAGTAGCCAACAGTTACAGTAGTCAACAGTTACAGTAGTCAACAACAGTTACAGTAGTCAACAGTTACAGTAGTCAACAACAGTTACAGTAGTCAACAACAGTTACAGTAGTCAACAGTTACAGTAGTCAACAACAGTTACAGTAGTCAACAACAGTTACAGTAGTCAACAACAGTTACAGTAGTCAACAACAGTTACAGTAGTCAACAGTTACAGTAGTCAACAACAGTTACAGTAGTCAACAGTTACAGTAGTCAACAACAGTTACAGTAGTCAACAACAGTTACAGTAGTCAACAACAGTTACAGTAGTCAACAACAGTTACAGTAGTCAACAACAGTTACAGTAGTCAACAACAGTTATAGTAGTCAACAACAGTTACAATAGTCAACAGTTACAGTAGTCAACAACAGTTACAGTAGTCAACAACAGTTACAGTAGTCAACAGTTACAGTAGTCAACAGTTACAGTAGTCAACAGTTACAGTAGTCAACAACAGTTACAGTAGTCAACAGTTACAGTAGTCAACAACAGTTACAGTAGTCAACAACAGTTACAGTAGTCAACAACAGTTACAGTAGTCAACAACAGTTATAGTAGTCAACAGTTACAGTAGTCAACAACAGTTACAGTAGTCAACAACAGTTACAGTAGTCAACAGTTACAGTAGTCAACAACAGTTACAGTAGTCAACAACAGTTACAGTAGTCAACAACAGTTACAGTAGTCAACAACAGTTACAGTAGTCAACAGTTACAGTAGTCAACAACAGTTACAGTAGTCAACAACAGTTACAGTAGTCAACAGTTATAGTAGTCAACAACAGTTACAGTAGTCAACAACAGTTACAGTAGTCAACAACAGTTACAGTAGTCAACAGTTACAGTAGTCAACAACAGTTACAGTAGTCAACAACAGTTACAGTAGTCAACAACAGTTACAGTAGTCAACAGTTACAGTAGTCAACAGTTACAGTAGTCAACAGTTACAGTAGTCAACAACAGTTACAGTAGTCAATAGTTACAGTAGTCAACAACAGTTACAGTAGTCAACAACAGTTACAGTAGTCAACAGTTACAGTAGTCAACAACAGTTACAGTAGTCAACAACAGTTACAGTAGTCAACAACAGTTACAGTAGTCAACAGTTACAGTAGTCAACAACAGTTACAGTAGTCAACAGTTACACTAGTCAACAACAGTTACAGTAGTCAACAACAGTTACAGTAGTCAACAACAGTTACAGTAGTCAACAGTTACAGTAGTCAACAGTTACAGTAGTCAACAGTTACAGTAGTCAACAGTTACAGTAGTCAACAACAGTTACAGTAGTCAACAGTTACAGTAGTCAACAACAGTTACAGTAGTCAACAACAGTTACAGTAGTCAACAGTTACAGTAGTCAACAACAGTTACAGTAGTCAACAACAGTTACAGTAGTCAACAGTTACAATAGTCAACAGTTACAGTAGTCAACAACAGTTACAGTAGTCAACAACAGTTACAGTAGTCAACAACAGTTACAGTAGTCAACAGTTACAGTAGTCAACAGTTACAGTAGTCAACAACAGTTACAGTAGTCAACAGTTACAGTAGTCAACAACAGTTACAGTAGTCAATAGTTACAGTAGTCAACAACAGTTACAGTAGTCAACAACAGTTACAGTAGTCAACAGTTACAGTAGTCAACAACAGTTACAGTAGTCAACAACAGTTACAGTAGTCAACAGTTACAGTAGTCAACAACAGTTACAGTAGTCAACAGTTACAGTAGTCAACAACAGTTACAGTAGTCAACAGTTACACTAGTCAACAGTTACAGTAGTCAACAACAGTTACAGTAGTCAACAACAGTTACAGTAGTCAACAACAGTTACAGTAGTCAACAGTTACAGTAGTCAACAGTTACAGTAGTCAACAACAGTTACAGTAGTCAACAACAGTTACAGTAGTCAACAACAGTTACAGTAGTCAACAGTTACAGTAGTCAACAACAGTTACAGTAGTCAACAACAGTTACAGTAGTCAACAGTTACAGTAGTCAACAACAGTTACAGTAGTCAACAACAGTTACAGTAGTCAACAATAGTCAACAGTTACAGTAGTCAACAACAGTTACAGTAGTCAACAACAGTTACAGTAGTCAACAACAGTTACAGTAGTCAACAGTTACAGTAGTCAACAGTTACAGTAGTCAACAACAGTTACAGTAGTCAACAGTTACAGTAGTCAACAACAGTTACAGTAGTCAACAGTTACAGTAGTCAACAGTTACAGCAGTCAACAACAGTTACAGTAGTCAACAGTTACAGTAGTCAACAACAGTTACAGTAGTCAACAACAGTTACAGTAGTCAACAGTTACAGTAGTCAACAGTTACAGTAGTCAACAACAGTTACAGTAGTCAACAGTTACAGTAGTCAACAGTTACAGTAGTCAACAACAGTTACAGTAGTCAACAACAGTTACAGTAGTCAACAACAGTTACAGTAGTCAACAACAGTTACAGTAGTCAACAACAGTTACAGTAGTCAACAGTTACAGTAGTCAACAACAGTTACAGTAGTCAACAACAGTTACAGTAGTCAACAACAGTTACAGTAGTCAACAACAGTTACAGTAGTCAACAACAGTTACAGTAGTCAACAACAGTTATAGTAGTCAACAACAGTTACAGTAGTCAACAACAGTTACAGTAGTCAACAACAGTTATAGTAGTCAACAACAGTTACAATAGTCAACAGTTACAGTAGTCAACAACAGTTACAGTAGTCAACAACAGTTACAGTAGTAAACAGTTACAGTAGTCAACAGTTACAGTAGTCAACAGTTACAGTAGTCAACAACAGTTACAGTAGTCAACAACAGTTACAGTAGTCAACAACAGTTATAGTAGTCAACAACAGTTACAATAGTCAACAGTTACAGTAGTCAACAACAGTTACAGTAGTCAACAGTTACAGTGGTCAACAGTTACAGTAGTCAACAGTTACAGTAGTCAACAACAGTTACAGTAGTCAACAACAGTTACAGTAGTCAACAACAGTTATAGTAGTCAACAACAGTTACAATAGTCAACAGTTACAGTAGTCAACAACAGTTACAGTAGTCAACAACAGTTACAGTAGTCAACAGTTACAGTAGTCAACAGTTACAGTAGTCAACAGTTACAGTAGTCAACAACAGTTACAGTAGTCAACAGTTACAGTAGTCAACAGTTACAGTAGTCAACAACAGTTACAGTAGTCAACAACAGTTACAGTAGTCAACAACAGTTACAGTAGTCAACAACAGTTATAGTAGTCAACAGTTACAGTAGTCAACAACAGTTACAGTAGTCAACAACAGTTACAGTAGTCAACAGTTACAATAGTCAACAACAGTTACAGTAGTCAACAACAGTTACAGTAGTCAACAACAGTTACAGTAGTCAACAGTTACAGTAGTCAACAACAGTTACAGTAGTCAACAACAGTTACAGTAGTCAACAGTTACAGTAGTCAACAACAGTTACAGTAGTCAACAACAGTTACAGTAGTCAACAACAGTTACAGTAGTCAACAACAGTTACAGTAGTCAACAGTTACAGTAGTCAACAACAGTTACAGTAGTCAACAACAGTTACAGTAGTCAATAGTTACAGTAGTCAACAACAGTTACAGTAGTCAACAACAGTTACAGTAGTCAACAGTTACAGTAGTCAACAGTTACAGTAGTCAACAGTTACAGTAGTCAACAACAGTTACAGTAGTCAACAACAGTTACAGTAGTCAACAGTTACAGTAGTCAACAACAGTTACAGTAGTCAACAGTTACAGTAGTCAACAACAGTTACAGTAGTCAACAGTTACAGTAGTCAACAGTTACAGTAGTCAACAACAGTTACAGTAGTCAACAACAGTTACAGTAGTCAACAACAGTTACAGTAGTCAACAACAGTTACAGTAGTCAACAGTTACAGTAGTCAACAGTTACAGTAGTCAACAACAGTTACAGTAGTCAACAGTTACAGTAGTCAACAACAGTTACAGTAGTCAATAGTTACAGTAGTCAACAACAGTTACAGTAGTCAACAGTTACAGTAGTCAACAGTTACAGTAGTCAACAACAGTTACAGTAGTCAACAACAGTTACAGTAGTCAACAACAGTTACAGTAGTCAACAGTTACAGTAGTCAAAAGTTACAGTAGTCAACAACAGTTACAGTAGTCAACAACAGTTACAGTAGTCAACAGTTACAGTAGTCAACAACAGTTACAGTAGTCAACAACAGTTACAGTAGTCAACAGTTACAGTAGTCAACAGTTACAGTAGTCAACAGTTACAGTAGTCAACAACAGTTACAGTAGTCAACAACAGTTACAGTAGTCAAAAGTTACAATAGTCAACAGTTACAGTAGTCAACAACAGTTACAGTAGTCAACAGTTACAGTAGTCAACAACAGTTACAGTAGTCAACAACAGTTACAGTAGTCAACAGTTACAGTAGTCAACAGTTTACAGTAGTCAACAACAGTTACAGTAGTCAACAACAGTTACAGTAGTCTACAACAGTTACAGTAGTCAACAACAGTTACAGTAGTCAACAGTTACAGTAGTCAACAACAGTTACAGTAGTCAACAGTTACAGTAGTCAACAACAGTTACAGTAGTCAACAACAGTTACAGTAGTCAACAACAGTTACAGTAGTCAACAGTTACAGTAGTCAACAACAGTTACAGTAGTCAACAACAGTTATAGTAGTCAACAACAGTTACAGTAGTCAACAACAGTTACAGTAGTCAACAACAGTTACAGTAGTCAACAACAGTTACAGTAGTCAACAACAGTTACAGTAGTCAACAGTTACAGTAGTCAACAGTTACAGTAGTCAATAGTTACAGTAGTCAACAACAGTTACAGTAGTCAACAGTTACAGTAGTCAACAACAGTTACAGTAGTCAACAGTTACAGTAGTCAACAACAGTTATAGTAGTCAATAGTTACAGTAGTCAACAACAGTTACAGTAGTCAACAGTTACAGTAGCCAACAATAGTTACAGTAGTCAACAACAGTTACAGTAGTCAACAGTTACAGTAGTCAACAACAGTTACAGTAGTCAACAGTTACAGTAGTCAACAGTTACAGTAGTCAACAACAGTTACAGTAGTCAACAACAGTTACAGTAGTCAACAACAGTTATAGTAGTCAACAACAGTTACAGTAGTCAACAGTTACAGTAGTCAACAACAGTTACAGTAGTCAACAGTTACAGTAGTCAACAACAGTTACAGTAGTCAATAGTTACAGTATTCAACAACAGTTACAGTAGTCAACAACAGTTACAGTAGTCAACAACAGTTACAGTAGTCAACAGTTACAGTAGTCAACAGTTACAGTAGTCAATAGTTACAGTAGTCAACAACAGTTACAGAAGTCAACAACAGTTACAGTAGTCAACAGTTACAGTAGTCAACAACAGTTACAGTAGTCAACAACAGTTACAGTAGTCAACAGTTACAGTCGTCAACAACAGTTACAGTAGTCAACAGTTACAGTAGTCAACAGTTACAGTAGTCAACAGTTACAGTAGTCAACAACAGTTACAGTAGTCAACAACAGTTACAGTAGTCAACAGTTACAGTAGTCAACAACAGTTACAGTAGTCAACAACAGTTACAGTAGTCAACAACAGTTACAGTAGTCAACAACAGTTACAGTAGTCAACAGTTACAGTAGTCAACAACAGTTACAGTAGTCAACAACAGTTACAGTAGTCAACAACAGTTACAGTAGTCAACAGTTATAGTAGTCAACAACAGTTACAGTAGTCAACAACAGTTACAGTAGTCAACAACAGTTTCAGTAGTCAACAACAGTTACAGTAGTCAACAGTTACAGTAGTCAACAGTTACAGTAGTCAACAACAGTTACAGTAGTCAACAGTTACAGTAGTCAACAACAGTTACAGTAGTCAACAGTTACAGTAGTCAACAGTTACAGTAGTCAACAACAGTTACAGTAGTCAACAGTTACAGTAGTCAACAGTTACAGTAGTCAACAACAGTTACAGTAGTCAACAACAGTTACAGTAGTCAACAACAGTTACAGTAGTCAACAACAGTTACAGTAGTCAACAACAGTTACAGTAGTCAACAACAGTTACAGTAGTCAACAGTTACAGTAGTCAACAACAGTTACAGTAGTCAACAACAGTTACAGTAGTCAACAACAGTTACAGTAGTCAACAACAGTTACAGTAGTCAACAACAGTTACAGTAGTCAACAACAGTTATAGTAGTCAACAACAGTTACAGTAGTCAACAACAGTTACAGTAGTCAACAACAGTTATAGTAGTCAACAACAGTTACAATAGTCAACAGTTACAGTAGTCAACAACAGTTACAGTAGTCAACAACAGTTACAGTAGTAAACAGTTACAGTAGTCAACAGTTACAGTAGTCAACAGTTACAGTAGTCAACAACAGTTACAGTAGTCAACAACAGTTACAGTAGTCAACAACAGTTATAGTAGTCAACAACAGTTACAATAGTCAACAGTTACAGTAGTCAACAACAGTTACAGTAGTCAACAGTTACAGTGGTCAACAGTTACAGTAGTCAACAGTTACAGTAGTCAACAACAGTTACAGTAGTCAACAACAGTTACAGTAGTCAACAACAGTTATAGTAGTCAACAACAGTTACAATAGTCAACAGTTACAGTAGTCAACAACAGTTACAGTAGTCAACAACAGTTACAGTAGTCAACAGTTACAGTAGTCAACAGTTACAGTAGTCAACAGTTACAGTAGTCAACAACAGTTACAGTAGTCAACAGTTACAGTAGTCAACAGTTACAGTAGTCAACAACAGTTACAGTAGTCAACAACAGTTACAGTAGTCAACAACAGTTACAGTAGTCAACAACAGTTATAGTAGTCAACAGTTACAGTAGTCAACAACAGTTACAGTAGTCAACAACAGTTACAGTAGTCAACAGTTACAATAGTCAACAACAGTTACAGTAGTCAACAACAGTTACAGTAGTCAACAACAGTTACAGTAGTCAACAGTTACAGTAGTCAACAACAGTTACAGTAGTCAACAACAGTTACAGTAGTCAACAGTTACAGTAGTCAACAACAGTTACAGTAGTCAACAACAGTTACAGTAGTCAACAACAGTTACAGTAGTCAACAACAGTTACAGTAGTCAACAGTTACAGTAGTCAACAACAGTTACAGTAGTCAACAACAGTTACAGTAGTCAATAGTTACAGTAGTCAACAACAGTTACAGTAGTCAACAACAGTTACAGTAGTCAACAGTTACAGTAGTCAACAGTTACAGTAGTCAACAACAGTTACAGTAGTCAACAACAGTTACAGTAGTCAACAGTTACAGTAGTCAACAACAGTTACAGTAGTCAACAGTTACAGTAGTCAACAACAGTTACAGTAGTCAACAGTTACAGTAGTCAACAGTTACAGTAGTCAACAACAGTTACAGTAGTCAACAACAGTTACAGTAGTCAACAACAGTTACAGTAGTCAACAACAGTTACAGTAGTCAACAGTTACAGTAGTCAACAGTTACAGTAGTCAACAACAGTTACAGTAGTCAACAGTTACAGTAGTCAACAACAGTTACAGTAGTCAATAGTTACAGTAGTCAACAACAGTTACAGTAGTCAACAGTTACAGTAGTCAACAGTTACAGTAGTCAACAGTTACAGTAGTCAACAACAGTTACAGTAGTCAACAACAGTTACAGTAGTCAACAACAGTTACAGTAGTCAACAGTTACAGTAGTCAAAAGTTACAGTAGTCAACAACAGTTACAGTAGTCAACAACAGTTACAGTAGTCAACAACAGTTACAGTAGTCAACAACAGTTACAGTAGTCAACAGTTACAGTAGTCAACAGTTACAGTAGTCAACAGTTACAGTAGTCAACAACAGTTACAGTAGTCAACAACAGTTACAGTAGTCAAAAGTTACAATAGTCAACAGTTACAGTAGTCAACAACAGTTACAGTAGTCAACAGTTACAGTAGTCAACAACAGTTACAGTAGTCAACAACAGTTAACAGTAGTCAACAGTTTACAGTAGTCAACAACAGTTACAGTAGTCAACAACAGTTACAGTAGTCTACAACAGTTACAGTAGTCAACAACAGTTACAGTAGTCAACAGTTACAGTAGTCAACAACAGTTACAGTAGTCAACAGTTACAGTAGTCAACAACAGTTACAGTAGTCAACAACAGTTACAGTAGTCAACAACAGTTACAGTAGTCAACAGTTACAGTAGTCAACAACAGTTACAGTAGTCAACAACAGTTATAGTAGTCAACAACAGTTACAGTAGTCAACAACAGTTACAGTAGTCAACAACAGTTACAGTAGTCAACAACAGTTACAGTAGTCAACAACAGTTACAGTAGTCAACAGTTACAGTAGTCAACAGTTACAGTAGTCAATAGTTACAGTAGTCAACAACAGTTACAGTAGTCAACAGTTACAGTAGTCAACAACAGTTACAGTAGTCAACAGTTACAGTAGTCAACAACAGTTATAGTAGTCAATAGTTACAGTAGTCAACAACAGTTACAGTAGTCAACAGTTACAGTAGCCAACAATAGTTACAGTAGTCAACAACAGTTACAGTAGTCAACAGTTACAGTAGTCAACAACAGTTACAGTAGTCAACAGTTACAGTAGTCAACAGTTACAGTAGTCAACAACAGTTACAGTAGTCAACAACAGTTACAGTAGTCAACAACAGTTATAGTAGTCAACAACAGTTACAGTAGTCAACAGTTACAGTAGTCAACAACAGTTACAGTAGTCAACAACAGTTACAGTAGTCAACAGTTACAGTAGTCAACAACAGTTACAGTAGTCAATAGTTACAGTATTCAACAACAGTTACAGTAGTCAACAACAGTTACAGTAGTCAACAACAGTTACAGTAGTCAACAGTTACAGTAGTCAACAGTTACAGTAGTCAATAGTTACAGTAGTCAACAACAGTTACAGAAGTCAACAACAGTTACAGTAGTCAACAGTTACAGTAGTCAACAACAGTTACAGTAGTCAACAACAGTTACAGTAGTCAACAGTTACAGTCGTCAACAACAGTTACAGTAGTCAACAGTTACAGTAGTCAACAGTTACAGTAGTCAACAGTTACAGTAGTCAACAACAGTTACAGTAGTCAACAACAGTTACAGTAGTCAACAGTTACAGTAGTCAACAACAGTTACAGTAGTCAACAACAGTTACAGTAGTCAACAACAGTTACAGTAGTCAACAACAGTTACAGTAGTCAACAGTTACAGTAGTCAACAACAGTTACAGTAGTCAACAACAGTTACAGTAGTCAACAACAGTTACAGTAGTCAACAGTTATAGTAGTCAACAACAGTTACAGTAGTCAACAACAGTTACAGTAGTCAACAACAGTTTCAGTAGTCAACAACAGTTACAGTAGTCAACAGTTACAGTAGTCAACAGTTACAGTAGTCAACAACAGTTACAGTAGTCAACAGTTACAGTAGTCAACAACAGTTACAGTAGTCAACAGTTACAGTAGTCAACAGTTACAGCAGTCAACAACAGTTACAGTAGTCAACAGTTACAGTAGTCAACAACAGTTACAGTAGTCAACAACAGTTACAGTAGTCAACAACAGTTACAGTAGTCAACAACAGTTACAGTAGTCAACAACAGTTACAGTAGTCAACAGTTACAGTAGTCAACAGTTACAATAGTCAACAACAGTTACAGTAGTCAACAGTTACAGTAGTCAACAACAGTTACAGTAGTCAACAACAGTTACAGTAGTCAACAACAGTTACAGTAGTCAACAACAGTTACAGTAGTCAACAGTTACAGTAGTCAACAACAGTTACAGTAGTCAACAACAGTTACAGTAGTCAACAACAGTTACAGTAGTCAACAACAGTTACAGTAGTCAACAACAGTTACAGTAGTCAACAGTTACAGTAGTCAACAACAGTTACAGTAGTCAACAGTTACAGTAGTCAACAACAGTTACTGTAGTCAACAACAGTTACAGTAGTCAACAACAGTTACAGTAGTCAACAACAGTTACAGTAGTCAACAACAGTTACAGTAGTCAACAACAGTTATAGTAGTCAACAACAGTTACAGTAGTCAACAACAGTTACAGTAGTCAACAACAGTTATAGTAGTCAACAACAGTTACAATAGTCAACAGTTACAGTAGTCAACAACAGTTACAGTAGTCAACAACAGTTACAGTAGTCAACAACAGTTACAGTAGTCAACAGTTACAGTAGTCAACAGTTACAGTAGTCAACAACAGTTACAGTAGTCAACAGTTACAGTAGTCAACAACAGTTACAGTAGTCAACAACAGTTATAGTAGTCAACAGTTACAGTAGTCAACAACAGTTACAGTAGTCAACAACAGTTACAGTAGTCAACAACAGTTACAGTAGTCAACAACAGTTACAGTAGTCAACAACAGTTACAGTAGTCAACAGTTACAGTAGTCAACAACAGTTACAGTAGTCAACAGTTATAGTAGTCAACAGTTACAGTAGTCAACAACAGTTACAGTAGTCAACAACAGTTACAGTAGTCAACAACAGTTACAGTAGTCAACAACAGTTACAGTAGTCAACAACAGTTACAGTAGTCAACAGTTACAGTAGTCAACAACAGTTACAGTAGTCAACAACAGTTACAGTAGTCAACAACAGTTACAGTAGTCAACAGTTACAGTAGTCAACAACAGTTACAGTAGTCAACAACAGTTATAGTAGTCAACAGTTATAGTAGTCAACAACAGTTACAGTAGTCAACAACAGTTACAGTAGTCAACAGTTACAGTAGTCAACAACAGTTACAGTAGTCAACAACAGTTACAGTAGTCAATAGTTACAGTAGTCAACAACAGTTACAGTAGTCAACAACAGTTACAGTAGTCAACAACAGTTACAGTAGTCAATAGTTACAGTAGTCAACAACAGTTACAGTAGTCAACAGTTACAGTAGTCAACAACAGTTACAGTAGTCAACAACAGTTACAGTAGTCAACAGTTACAGTAGTCAACAACAGTTACAGTAGTCAACAACAGTTACAGTAGTCAACAACAGTTACAGTAGTCAACAGTTACAGTAGTCAACAGTTACAGTAGTCAACAACAGTTACAGTAGTCAATAGTTATAGTAGTCAACAACAGTTACAGTAGTCAACAACAGTTACAGTAGTCAACAACAGTTATAGTAGTCAACAACAGTTACAATAGTCAACAGTTACAGTAGTCAACAACAGTTACAGTAGTCAACAACAGTTACAGTAGTAAACAGTTACAGTAGTCAACAGTTACAGTAGTCAACAGTTACAGTAGTCAACAACAGTTACAGTAGTCAACAACAGTTACAGTAGTCAACAACAGTTATAGTAGTCAACAACAGTTACAATAGTCAACAGTTACAGTAGTCAACAACAGTTACAGTAGTCAACAACATTTACAGTAGTAAACAGTTACAGTAGTCAACAGTTACAGTAGTCAACAGTTACAGTAGTCAACAACAGTTACAGTAGTCAACAACAGTTACAGTAGTCAACAACAGTTATAGTAGTCAACAACAGTTACAATAGTCAACAGTTACAGTAGTCAACAACAGTTACAGTAGTCAACAGTTACAGTGGTCAACAGTTACAGTAGTCAACAGTTACAGTAGTCAACAACAGTTACAGTAGTCAACAACAGTTACAGTAGTCAACAACAGTTATAGTAGTCAACAACAGTTACAATAGTCAACAGTTACAGTAGTCAACAACAGTTACAGTAGTCAACAACAGTTACAGTAGTCAACAGTTACAGTAGTCAACAGTTACAGTAGTCAACAGTTACAGTAGTCAACAACAGTTACAGTAGTCAACAGTTACAGTAGTCAACAGTTACAGTAGTCAACAACAGTTACAGTAGTCAACAACAGTTACAGTAGTCAACAACAGTTATAGTAGTCAACAGTTACAGTAGTCAACAACAGTTACAGTAGTCAACAACAGTTACAGTAGTCAACAGTTACAGTAGTCAACAACAGTTACAGTAGTCAACAACAGTTACAGTAGTCAACAGTTACAGTAGTCAACAACAGTTACAGTAGTCAACAACAGTTACAGTAGTCAACAACAGTTACAGTAGTCAACAGTTACAGTAGTCAACAACAGTTACAGTAGTCAACAACAGTTACAGTAGTCAACAGTTACAGTAGTCAACAACAGTTACAGTAGTCAACAACAGTTACAGTAGTCAACAACAGTTACAGTAGTCAACAACAGTTACAGTAGTCAACAGTTACAGTAGTCAACAACAGTTACAGTAGTCAACAACAGTTACAGTAGTCAATAGTTACAGTAGTCAACAACAGTTACAGTAGTCAACAACAGTTACAGTAGTCAACAGTTACAGTAGTCAACAGTTACAGTAGTCAACAGTTACAGTAGTCAACAACAGTTACAGTAGTCAACAACAGTTACAGTAGTCAACAGTTACAGTAGTCAACAACAGTTACAGTAGTCAACAGTTACAGTAGTCAACAACAGTTACAGTAGTCAACAGTTACAGTAGTCAACAGTTACAGTAGTCAACAACAGTTACAGTAGTCAACAACAGTTACAGTAGTCAACAACAGTTACAGTAGTCAACAACAGTTACAGTAGTCAACAGTTACAGTAGTCAACAGTTACAGTAGTCAACAACAGTTACAGTAGTCAACAGTTACAGTAGTCAACAACAGTTACAGTAGTCAATAGTTACAGTAGTCAACAACAGTTACAGTAGTCAACAACAGTTACAGTAGTCAACAGTTACAGTAGTCAACAACAGTTACAGTAGTCAACAACAGTTACTGTAGTCAACAGTTACAGTAGTCAACAACAGTTACAGTAGTCAACAGTTACAGTAGTCAACAACAGTTACAGTAGTCAACAGTTACAGTAGTCAACAACAGTTACAGTAGTCAACAACAGTTACTGTAGTCAACAGTTACAGTAGTCAACAACAGTTACAGTAGTCAACAGTTACAGTAGTCAACAACAGTTACAGTAGTCAACAGTTACAGTAGTCAACAGTTACAGTAGTCAACAACAGTTACAGTAGTCAACAACAGTTACAGTAGTCAACAACAGTTACAGTAGTCAAAAGTTACAGTAGTCAACAACAGTTACAGTAGTCAACAACAGTTACAGTAGTCAACAGTTACAGTAGTCAACAACAGTTACAGTAGTCAACAACAGTTACAGTAGTCAACAGTTACAGTAGTCAACAGTTACAGTAGTCAACAGTTACAGTAGTCAACAACAGTTACAGTAGTCAACAACAGTTACAGTAGTCAAAAGTTACAATAGTCAACAGTTACAGTAGTCAACAACAGTTACAGTAGTCAACAGTTACAGTAGTCAACAACAGTTACAGTAGTCAACAACAGTTACAGTAGTCAACAGTTACAGTAGTCAACAGTTTACAGTAGTCAACAACAGTTACAGTAGTCAACAACAGTTACAGTAGTCTACAACAGTTACAGTAGTCAACAACAGTTACAGTAGTCAACAGTTACAGTAGTCAACAACAGTTACAGTAGTCAACAGTTACAGTAGTCAACAACAGTTACAGTAGTCAACAACAGTTACAGTAGTCAACAACAGTTACAGTAGTCAACAGTTACAGTAGTCAACAACAGTTACAGTAGTCAACAACAGTTACAGTAGTCAACAACAGTTACAGTAGTCAACAACAGTTACAGTAGTCAACAACAGTTACAGTAGTCAACAACAGTTACAGTAGTCAACGGTTACAGTAGTCAACGGTTACAGTAGTCAACAGTTACAGTAGTCAATAGTTACAGTAGTCAACAACAGTTACAGTAGTCAACAGTTACAGTAGTCAACAACAGTTACAGTAGTCAACAGTTACAGTAGTCAACAACAGTTATAGTAGTCAATAGTTACAGTAGTCAACAACAGTTACAGTAGTCAACAGTTACAGTAGCCAACAATAGTTACAGTAGTCAACAACAGTTACAGTAGTCAACAGTTACAGTAGTCAACAACAGTTACAGTAGTCAACGACAGTTACAGTAGTCAACAGTTACAGTAGTCAACAACAGTTACAGTAGTCAACAACAGTTACAGTAGTCAACAACAGTTATAGTAGTCAACAACAGTTACAGTAGTCAACAGTTACAGTAGTCAACAACAGTTACAGTAGTCAACAACAGTTACAGTAGTCAACAGTTACAGTAGTCAACAACAGTTACAGTAGTCAATAGTTACAGTAGTCAACAACAGTTACAGTAGTCAACAACAGTTACA
Organism: Salvelinus fontinalis; assembly: GCF_029448725.1. NCBI lineage: Eukaryota > Metazoa > Chordata > Actinopteri > Salmoniformes > Salmonidae > Salvelinus > Salvelinus fontinalis. Next base: position 20,561 of record NW_026600868.1, on the reverse strand, counting down.
GTAGTCAACAGTTACAGTAGTCAACAGTTACAGTAGTCAATAGTTACAGTAGTCAACATCAGTTACAGAAGTCAACAACAGTTACAGTAGTCAACAGTTACAGTAGTCAACAACAGTTACAGTAGTCAACAGTTACAGTAGTCAACAACAGTTACAGTAGTCAACAACAGTTACAGTAGTCAACAGTTACAGTAGTCAACAGTTACAGTAGTCAACAGTTACAGTAGTCAACAGTTACAGTAGTCAACAACAGTTACAGTAGTCAACAACAGTTACAGTAGTCAACAGTTACAGTAGTCAACAACAGTTACAGTAGTCAACAACAGTTACAGTAGTCAACAACAGTTACAGTAGTCAACAACAGTTACAGTAGTCAACAGTTACAGTAGTCAACAACAGTTACAGTAGTCAACAACAGTTACAGTAGTCAACAACAGTTACAGTAGTCAACAGTTATAGTAGTCAACAACAGTTACAGTAGTCAACAACAGTTACAGTAGTCAACAACAGTTACAGTAGTCAACAACAGTTACAGTAGTCAACAGTTACAGTAGTCAACAGTTACAGTAGTCAACAGTTACAGTAGTCAACAACAGTTACAGTAGTCAACAGTTACAGTAGTCAACAGTTACAGCAGTCAACAACAGTTACAGTAGTCAACAGTTACAGTAGTCAACAACAGTTACAGTAGTCAACAACAGTTACAGTAGTCAACAACAGTTACAGTAGTCAACAACAGTTACAGTAGTCAACAGTTACAGTAGTCAACAGTTACAGTAGTCAACAACAGTTACAGTAGTCAACAGTTAAAGTAGTCAACAGTTACAGCAGTCAACAACAGTTACAGTAGTCAACAGTTACAGTAGTCAACAACAGTTACAGTAGTCAACAACAGTTACAGTAGTCAACAACAGTTACAGTAGTCAACAACAGTTACAGTAGTCAACAGTTACAGTAGTCAACAACAGTTATAGTAGTCAACAACAGTTACAATAGTCAACAGTTACAGTAGTCAACAACAGTTACAGTAGTCAACAGTTACAGTGGTCAACAGTTACAGTAGTCAACAGTTACAGTAGTCAACAACAGTTACAGTAGTCAATAGTTACAGTAGTCAACAACAGTTACAGTAGTCAACAACAGTTACAGTAGTCAACAGTTACAGTAGTCAACAACAGTTACAGTAGTCAACAACAGTTACTGTAGTCAACAGTTACAGTAGTCAACAACAGTTACAGTAGTCAACAGTTACAGTAGTCAACAACAGTTACAGTAGTCAACAGTTACAGTAGTCAACAGTTACAGTAGTCAACAACAGTTACAGTAGTCAACAACAGTTACAGTAGTCAACAACAGTTACAGTAGTCAACAGTTACAGTAGTCAAAAGTTACAGTAGTCAACAACAGTTATAGTAGTCAACAACAGTTACAATAGTCAACAGTTACAGTAGTCAACAACAGTTACAGTAGTCAACAACAGTTACAGTAGTCAACAGTTACAGTAGTCAACAGTTACAGTAGTCAACAGTTACAGTAGTCAACAACAGTTACAGTAGTCAACAGTTACAGTAGTCTACAGTTACAGTAGTCAACAACAGTTACAGTAGTCAACAACAGTTACAGTAGTCAACAACAGTTATAGTAGTCAACAGTTACAGTAGTCAACAACAGTTACAGTAGTCAACAACAGTTACAGTAGTCAACAGTTACAGTAGTCAACAACAGTTACAGTAGTCAACAACAGTTACAGTAGTCAACAGTTACAGTAGTCAACAACAGTTACAGTAGTCAACAACAGTTACAGTAGTCAACAACAGTTACAGTAGTCAACAGTTACAGTAGTCAACAACAGTTACAGTAGTCAACAACAGTTACAGTAGTCAACAGTTACAGTAGTCAACAACAGTTACAGTAGTCAACAACAGTTACAGTAGTCAACAACAGTTACAGTAGTCAACAACAGTTACAGTAGTCAACAGTTACAGTAGTCAACAACAGTTACAGTAGTCAACAACAGTTACAGTAGTCAACAACAGTTACAGTAGTCAATAGTTACAGTAGTCAACAACAGTTACAGTAGTCAACAACAGTTACAGTACTCAACAGTTACAGTAGTCAACAGTTACAGTAGTCAACAGTTACAGTAGTCAACAGTTACAGTAGTCAACAACAGTTACAGTAGTCAACAACAGTTACAGTAGTCAACAACAGTTACAGTAGTCAACAGTTACAGTAGTCAACAACAGTTACAGTAGTCAACAGTTACAGTAGTCAACAACAGTTACAGTAGTCAACAGTTACAGTAGTCAACAGTTACAGTAGTCAACAACAGTTACAGTAGTCAACAACAGTTACAGTAGTCAACAACAGTTACAGTAGTCAACAACAGTTACAGTAGTCAACAGTTACAGTAGTCAACAGTTACAGTAGTCAACAACAGTTACAGTAGTCAACAGTTACAGTAGTCAACAACAGTTACAGTAGTCAATAGTTACAGTAGTCAACAACAGTTACAGTAGTCAACAACAGTTACAGTAGTCAACAGTTACAGTAGTCAACAACAGTTACAGTAGTCAACAACAGTTACTGTAGTCAACAGTTACAGTAGTCAACAACAGTTACAGTAGTCAACAGTTACAGTAGTCAACAACAGTTACAGTAGTCAACAGTTACAGTAGTCAACAGTTACAGTAGTCAACAACAGTTACAGTAGTCAACAACAGTTACAGTAGTCAACAACAGTTACAGTAGTCAACAGTTACAGTAGTCAAAAGTTACAGTAGTCAACAACAGTTACAGTAGTCAACAACAGTTACAGTAGTCAACAGTTACAGTAGTCAACAACAGTTACAGTAGTCAACAACAGTTACAGTAGTCAACAGTTACAGTAGTCAACAGTTACAGTAGTCAACAACAGTTACAGTAGTCAACAACAGTTACAGTAGTCAAAAGTTACAATAGTCAACAGTTACAGTAGTCAACAACAGTTACAGTAGTCAACAGTTACAGTAGTCAACAACAGTTACAGTAGTCAACAACAGTTACAGTAGTCAACAGTTACAGTAGTCAACAGTTTACAGTAGTCAACAACAGTTACAGTAGTCAACAACAGTTACAGTAGTCTACAACAGTTACAGTAGTCAACAACAGTTACAGTAGTCAACAGTTACAGTAGTCAACAACAGTTACAGTAGTCAACAGTTACAGTAGTCAACAGTTACAGTAGTCAACAACAGTTACAGTAGTCAACAACAGTTACAGTAGTCAACAACAGTTACAGTAGTCAACAGTTACAGTAGTCAACAACAGTTACAGTAGTCAACAACAGTTATAGTAGTCAACAACAGTTACAGTAGTCAACAACAGTTACAGTAGTCAACAACAGTTACAGTAGTCAACAACAGTTACAGTAGTCAACAACAGTTACAGTAGTCAACAGTTACAGTAGTCAACAGTTACAGTAGTCAATAGTTACAGTAGTCAACAACAGTTACAGTAGTCAACAGTTACAGTAGTCAACAACAGTTACAGTAGTCAACAGTTACAGTAGTCAACAACAGTTATAGTAGTCAATAGTTACAGTAGTCAACAACAGTTACAGTAGTCAACAGTTACAGTAGCCAACAATAGTTACAGTAGTCAACAACAGTTACAGTAGTCAACAGTTACAGTAGTCAACAACAGTTACAGTAGTCAACGACAGTTACAGTAGTCAACAGTTACAGTAGTCAACAACAGTTACAGTAGTCAACAACAGTTACAGTAGTCAACAACAGTTATAGTAGTCAACAACAGTTACAGTAGTCAACAGTTACAGTAGTCAACAACAGTTACAGTAGTCAACAGTTACAGTAGTCAACAACAGTTACAGTAGTCAACAACAGTTACAGTAGTCAATAGTTACAGTAGTCAACAACAGTTACAGTAGTCAACAACAGTTACAGTAGTCAACAACAGTTACAGTAGTCAACAGTTACAGTAGTCAACAGTTACAGTAGTCAATAGTTACAGTAGTCAACAACAGTTACAGAAGTCAACAACAGTTACAGTAGTCAACAGTTACAGTAGTCAACAACAGTTACAGTAGTCAACAACAGTTACAGTAGTCAACAGTTACAGTAGTCAACAACAGTTACAGTAGTCAACAGTTACAGTAGTCAACAGTTACAGTAGTCAACAGTTACAGTAGTCAACAGTTACAGTAGTCAACAACAGTTACAGTAGTCAACAACAGTTACAGTAGTCAACAGTTACAGTAGTCAACAACAGTTACAGTAGTCAACAACAGTTACAGTAGTCAACAACAGTTACAGTAGTCAACAACAGTTACAGTAGTCAACAGTTACAGTAGTCAACAACAGTTACAGTAGTCAACAACAGTTACAGTAGTCAACAACAGTTACAGTAGTCAACAGTTATAGTAGTCAACAACAGTTACAGTAGTCAACAACAGTTACAGTAGTCAACAACAGTTACAGTAGTCAACAACAGTTACAGTAGTCAACAGTTACAGTAGTCAACAGTTACAGTAGTCAACAACAGTTACAGTAGTCAACAGTTACAGTAGTCAACAGTTACAGCAGTCAACAACAGTTACAGTAGTCAACAGTTACAGTAGTCAACAACAGTTACAGTAGTCAACAACAGTTACAGTAGTCAACAACAGTTACAGTAGTCAACAACAGTTACAGTAGTCAACAGTTACAGTAGTCAACAACAGTTACAGTAGTCAACAGTTACAGTAGTCAACAACAGTTATAGTAGTCAACAACAGTTACAATAGTCAACAGTTACAGTAGTCAACAACAGTTACAGTAGTCAACAGTTACAGTGGTCAACAGTTACAGTAGTCAACAGTTACAGTAGTCAACAACAGTTACAGTAGTCAATAGTTACAGTAGTCAACAACAGTTACAGTAGTCAACAACAGTTACAGTAGTCAACAGTTACAGTAGTCAACAACAGTTACAGTAGTCAACAACAGTTACTGTAGTCAACAGTTACAGTAGTCAACAACAGTTACAGTAGTCAACAGTTACAGTAGTCAACAACAGTTACAGTAGTCAACAGTTACAGTAGTCAACAGTTACAGTAGTCAACAACAGTTACAGTAGTCAACAACAGTTACAGTAGTCAACAACAGTTACAGTAGTCAACAGTTACAGTAGTCAAAAGTTACAGTAGTCAACAACAGTTACAGTAGTCAACAACAGTTACAGCAGTCAACAGTTACAGTAGTCAACAACAGTTACAGTAGTCAACAACAGTTACAGTAGTCAACAGTTACAGTAGTCAACAGTTACAGTAGTCAACAGTTACAGTAGTCAACAACAGTTACAGTAGTCAACAACAGTTACAGTAGTCAAAAGTTACAATAGTCAACAGTTACAGTAGTCAACAACAGTTACAGTAGTCAACAGTTACAGTAGTCAACAACAGTTACAGTAGTCAACAACAGTTACAGTAGTCAACAGTTACAGTAGTCAACAGTTTACAGTAGTCAACAACAGTTACAGTAGTCAACAACAGTTACAGTAGTCTACAACAGTTACAGTAGTCAACAACAGTTACAGTAGTCAACAGTTACAGTAGTCAACAGTTACAGTAGTCAACAACAGTTACAGTAGTCAACAACAGTTACAGTAGTCAACAACAGTTACAGTAGTCAACAGTTACAGTAGTCAACAACAGTTACAGTAGTCAACAACAGTTATAGTAGTCAACAACAGTTACAGTAGTCAACAACAGTTACAGTAGTCAACAACAGTTACAGTAGTCAACAACAGTTACAGTAGTCAACAGTTACAGTAGTCAACAGTTACAGTAGTCAATAGTTACAGTAGTCAACAACAGTTACAGTAGTCAACAGTTACAGTAGTCAACAACAGTTACAGTAGTCAACAGTTACAGTAGTCAACAACAGTTATAGTAGTCAATAGTTACAGTAGTCAACAACAGTTACAGTAGTCAACAGTTACAGTAGCCAACAATAGTTACAGTAGTCAACAACAGTTACAGTAGTCAACAGTTACAGTAGTCAACAACAGTTACAGTAGTCAACGACAGTTACAGTAGTCAACAGTTACAGTAGTCAACAACAGTTACAGTAGTCAACAACAGTTACAGTAGTCAACAACAGTTATAGTAGTCAACAACAGTTACAGTAGTCAACAGTTACAGTAGTCAACAACAGTTACAGTAGTCAACAACAGTTACAGTAGTCAACAGTTACAGTAGTCAACAACAGTTACAGTAGTCAATAGTTACAGTAGTCAACAACAGTTACAGTAGTCAACAACAGTTACAGTAGTCAACAGTTACAGTAGTCAACAGTTACAGTAGTCAATAGTTACAGTAGTCAACAACAGTTACAGAAGTCAACAACAGTTACAGTAGTCAACAGTTACAGTAGTCAACAACAGTTACAGTAGTCAACAACAGTTACAGTAGTCAACAGTTACAGTAGTCAACAACAGTTACAGTAGTCAACAGTTACAGTAGTCAACAGTTACAGTAGTCAACAGTTACAGTAGTCAACAGTTACAGTAGTCAACAACAGTTACAGTAGTCAACAACAGTTACAGTAGTCAACAGTTACAGTAGTCAACAACAGTTACAGTAGTCAACAACAGTTACAGTAGTCAACAACAGTTACAGTAGTCAACAACAGTTACAGTAGTCAACAGTTACAGTAGTCAACAACAGTTACAGTAGTCAACAACAGTTACAGTAGTCAACAACAGTTACAGTAGTCAACAGTTATAGTAGTCAACAACAGTTACAGTAGTCAACAACAGTTACAGTAGTCAACAACAGTTACAGTAGTCAACAACAGTTACAGTAGTCAACAGTTACAGTAGTCAACAGTTACAGTAGTCAACAACAGTTACAGTAGTCAACAGTTACAGTAGTCAACAACAGTTACAGTAGTCAACAGTTACAGTAGTCAACAGTTACAGCAGTCAACAACAGTTACAGTAGTCAACAGTTACAGTAGTCAACAACAGTTACAGTAGTCAACAACAGTTACAGTAGTCAACAACAGTTACAGTAGTCAACAACAGTTACAGTAGTCAACAGTTACAGTAGTCAACAGTTACAGTAGTCAACAACAGTTACAGTAGTCAACAGTTACAGTAGTCAACAACAGTTACAGTAGTCAACAACAGTTACAGTAGTCAACAACAGTTACAGTAGTCAACAACAGTTACAGTAGTCAACAGTTACAGTAGTCAACAACAGTTACAGTAGTCAACAACAGTTACAGTAGTCAACAACAGTTACAGTAGTCAACAACAGTTACAGTAGTCAACAGTTACAGTAGTCAACAACAGTTACAGTAGTCAACAGTTACAGTAGTCAACAACAGTTACTGTAGTCAACAACAGTTACAGTAGTCAACAACAGTTACAGTAGTCAACAACAGTTACAGTAGTCAACAACAGTTACAGTAGTCAACAACAGTTATAGTAGTCAACAACAGTTACAGTAGTCAACAACAGTTACAGTAGTCAACAACAGTTATAGTAGTCAACAACAGTTACAATAGTCAACAGTTACAGTAGTCAACAACAGTTACAGTAGTCAACAGTTACAGTAGTCAACAGTTACAGTAGTCAACAGTTACAGTAGTCAACAGTTACAGTAGTCAACAACAGTTACAGTAGTCAACAGTTACAGTAGTCAACAACAGTTACAGTAGTCAACAACAGTTACAGTAGTCAACAACAGTTATAGTAGTCAACAGTTACAGTAGTCAACAACAGTTACAGTAGTCAACAACAGTTACAGTAGTCAACAACAGTTACAGTAGTCAACAACAGTTACAGTAGTCAACAGTTACAGTAGTCAACAACAGTTACAGTAGTCAACAGTTATAGTAGTCAACAGTTACAGTAGTCAACAACAGTTACAGTAGTCAACAACAGTTACAGTAGTCAACAACAGTTACAGTAGTCAACAACAGTTACAGTAGTCAACAGTTACAGTAGTCAACAACAGTTATAGTAGTCAACAGTTACAGTAGTCAACAACAGTTACAGTAGTCAACAACAGTTATAGTAGTCAACAGTTATAGTAGTCAACAACAGTTACAGTAGTCAACAACAGTTACAGTAGTCAACAACAGTTACAGTAGTCAACAGTTACAGTAGTCAACAACAGTTACAGTAGTCAACAACAGTTACAGTAGTCAATAGTTACAGTAGTCAACAACAGTTACAGTAGTCAACAACAGTTACAGTAGTCAACAGTTACAGTAGTCAACAACAGTTACAGTAGTCAACAACAGTTACAGTAGTCAACAGTTACAGTAGTCAACAACAGTTACAGTAGTCAACAACAGTTACAGTAGTCAACAACAGTTACAGTAGTCAACAGTTACAGTAGTCAACAGTTACAGTAGTCAACAACAGTTACAGTAGTCAATAGTTACAGTAGTCAACAACAGTTACAGTAGTCAACAACAGTTACAGTAGTCAACAGTTACAGTAGTCAACAACAGTTACAGTAGTCAACAACAGTTACAGTAGTCAACAGTTACAGTAGTCAACAACTGTTACAGTAGTCAACAGTTACAGTAGTCAACAACAGTTACAGTAGTCAACAGTTACAGTAGTCAACAGTTACAGTAGTCAACAACAGTTACAGTAGTCAACAGTTACAGTAGTCAACAGTTACAGTAGTCAACAACAGTTACAGTAGTCAACAGTTACAGTAGTCAACAGTTACAGTAGTCAACAACAGTTACAGTAGTCAACAACAGTTACAGTAGTCAACAGTTACAATAGTCAACAGTTACAGTAGTCAACAACAGTTACAGTAGTCAACAGTTACAGTAGTCAACAACAGTTACAGTAGTCAACAACAGTTACAGTAGTCAACAGTTACAGTAGTCAACAGTTACAGTAGTCAACAGTTACAGTAGTCAACAGTTACAGTAGTCAACAACAGTTACAGTAGTCAACAGTTACAGTAGTCAACAACAGTTACAGTAGTCAACAACAGTTACAGTAGTCAACAACAGTTATAGTAGTCAACAGTTACAGTAGTCAACAACAGTTACAGTAGTCAACAACAGTTACAGTAGTCAACAACAGTTACAGTAGTCAACAACAGTTACAGTAGTCAACAGTTACAGTAGTCAACAACAGTTACAGTAGTCAACAGTTATAGTAGTCAACAGTTACAGTAGTCAACAACAGTTACAGTAGTCAACAACAGTTACAGTAGTCAACAACAGTTACAGTAGTCAACAACAGTTACAGTAGTCAACAGTTACAGTAGTCAACAACAGTTATAGTAGTCAACAGTTACAGTAGTCAACAACAGTTACAGTAGTCAACAACAGTTATAGTAGTCAACAGTTATAGTAGTCAACAACAGTTACAGTAGTCAACAACAGTTACAGTAGTCAACAACAGTTACAGTAGTCAACAGTTACAGTAGTCAACAACAGTTACAGTAGTCAACAACAGTTACAGTAGTCAATAGTTACAGTAGTCAACAACAGTTACAGTAGTCAACAACAGTTACAGTAGTCAACAGTTACAGTAGTCAACAACAGTTACAGTAGTCAACAACAGTTACAGTAGTCAACAGTTACAGTAGTCAACAACAGTTACAGTAGTCAACAACAGTTACAGTAGTCAACAACAGTTACAGTAGTCAACAGTTACAGTAGTCAACAGTTACAGTAGTCAACAACAGTTACAGTAGTCAATAGTTACAGTAGTCAACAACAGTTACAGTAGTCAACAACAGTTACAGTAGTCAACAGTTACAGTAGTCAACAACAGTTACAGTAGTCAACAACAGTTACAGTAGTCAACAGTTACAGTAGTCAACAACTGTTACAGTAGTCAACAGTTACAGTAGTCAACAACAGTTACAGTAGTCAACAGTTACAGTAGTCAACAGTTACAGTAGTCAACAACAGTTACAGTAGTCAACAGTTACAGTAGTCAACAGTTACAGTAGTCAACAACAGTTACAGTAGTCAACAGTTACAGTAGTCAACAGTTACAGTAGTCAACAACAGTTACAGTAGTCAACAACAGTTACAGTAGTCAACAGTTACAATAGTCAACAGTTACAGTAGTCAACAACAGTTACAGTAGTCAACAGTTACAGTAGTCAACAACAGTTACAGTAGTCAACAACAGTTACAGTAGTCAACAGTTACAGTAGTCAACAACAGTTACAGTAGTCAACAACAGTTACAGTAGTCAACAACAGTTACAGTAGTCAACAACAGTTACAGTAGTCAACAACAGTTACAGTAGTCAACAGTTACAGTAGTCAACAACAGTTACAGTAGTCAACAACAGTTACAGTAGTCAACAACAGTTACAGTAGTCAACAGTTACAGTAGTCAACAACAGTTACAGTAGTCAACAACAGTTACAGTAGTCAACAGTTATAGTAGTCAACAGTTATAGTAGTCAACAACAGTTACAGTAGTCAACAACAGTTACAGTAGTCAACAACAGTTACAGTAGTCAACAGTTACAGTAGTCAACAACAGTTACAGTAGTCAACAACAGTTACAGTAGTCAATAGTTACAGTAGTCAACAACAGTTACAGTAGTCAACAACAGTTACAGTAGTCAACAACAGTTACAGTAGTCAATAGTTACAGTAGTCAACAACAGTTACAGTAGTCAACAACAGTTACAGTAGTCAACAGTTACAGTAGTCAACAACAGTTACTGTAGTCAACAACAGTTACAGTAGTCAACAACAGTTACAGTAGTCAACAACAGTTACAGTAGTCAACAACAGTTATAGTAGTCAACAACAGTTACAGTAGTCAACAACAGTTACAGTAGTCAACAACAGTTATAGTAGTCAACAACAGTTACAATAGTCAACAGTTACAGTAGTCAACAACAGTTACAGTAGTCAACAACAGTTACAGTAGTCAACAGTTACAGTAGTCAACAGTTACAGTAGTCAACAGTTACAGTAGTCAACAGTTACAGTAGTCAACAACAGTTACAGTAGTCAACAGTTACAGTAGTCAACAACAGTTACAGTAGTCAACAACAGTTACAGTAGTCAACAACAGTTATAGTAGTCAACAGTTACAGTAGTCAACAACAGTTACAGTAGTCAACAACAGTTACAGTAGTCAACAACAGTTACAGTAGTCAACAACAGTTACAGTAGTCAACAACAGTTACAGTAGTCAACAGTTACAGTAGTCAACAACAGTTACAGTAGTCAACAGTTATAGTAGTCAACAGTTACAGTAGTCAACAACAGTTACAGTAGTCAACAACAGTTACAGTAGTCAACAACAGTTACAGTAGTCAACAGTTACAGTAGTCAACAACAGTTACAGTAGTCAACAGTTACAGTAGTCAACAACAGTTACAGTAGTCAACAACAGTTATAGTAGTCAACAGTTATAGTAGTCAACAACAGTTACAGTAGTCAACAACAGTTACAGTAGTCAACAACAGTTACAGTAGTCAACAGTTACAGTAGTCAACAACAGTTACAGTAGTCAACAACAGTTACAGTAGTCAACAACAGTTACAGTAGTCAACAACAGTTACAGTAGTCAACAGTTACAGTAGTCAACAACAGTTACAGTAGTCAACAACAGTTACAGTAGTCAACAGTTACAGTAGTCAACAACAGTTACAGTAGTCAACAACAGTTACAGTAGTCAACAACAGTTACAGTAGTCAACAGTTACAGTAGTCAACAGTTACAGTAGTCAACAACAGTTACAGTAGTCAATAGTTACAGTAGTCAACAACAGTTACAGTAGTCAACAACAGTTACAGTAGTCAACAGTTACAGTAGTCAACAACAGTTACAGTAGTCAACAACAGTTACAGTAGTCAACAGTTACAGTAGTCAACAACTGTTACAGTAGTCAACAGTTACAGTAGTCAACAACAGTTACAGTAGTCAACAGTTACAGTAGTCAACAGTTACAGTAGTCAACAACAGTTACAGTAGTCAACAGTTACAGTAGTCAACAGTTACAGTAGTCAACAACAGTTACAGTAGTCAACAGTTACAGTAGTCAACAGTTACAGTAGTCAACAACAGTTACAGTAGTCAACAACAGTTACAGTAGTCAACAGTTACAATAGTCAACAGTTACAGTAGTCAACAACAGTTACAGTAGTCAACAGTTACAGTAGTCAACAACAGTTACAGTAGTCAACAACAGTTACAGTAGTCAACAGTTACAGTAGTCAACAGTTACAGTAGTCAACAACAGTTACAGTAGTCAACAACAGTTACAGTAGTCAACAACAGTTACAGTAGTCAACAACAGTTACAGTAGTCAACAACAGTTACAGTAGTCAACAGTTACAGTAGTCAACAACAGTTACAGTAGTCAACAACAGTTACAGTAGTCAACAACAGTTACAGTAGTCAACAGTTACAGTAGTCAACAACAGTTACAGTAGTCAACAACAGTTACAGTAGTCAACAGTTATAGTAGTCAACAGTTATAGTAGTCAACAACAGTTACAGTAGTCAACAACAGTTACAGTAGTCAACAACAGTTACAGTAGTCAACAGTTACAGTAGTCAACAACAGTTACAGTAGTCAACAACAGTTACAGTAGTCAATAGTTACAGTAGTCAACAACAGTTACAGTAGTCAACAACAGTTACAGTAGTCAACAACAGTTACAGTAGTCAATAGTTACAGTAGTCAACAACAGTTACAGTAGTCAACAACAGTTACAGTAGTCAACAGTTACAGTAGTCAACAACAGTTACTGTAGTCAACAACAGTTACAGTAGTCAACAACAGTTACAGTAGTCAACAACAGTTACAGTAGTCAACAACAGTTATAGTAGTCAACAACAGTTACAGTAGTCAACAACAGTTACAGTAGTCAACAACAGTTATAGTAGTCAACAACAGTTACAATAGTCAACAGTTACAGTAGTCAACAACAGTTACAGTAGTCAACAACAGTTACAGTAGTCAACAGTTACAGTAGTCAACAGTTACAGTAGTCAACAGTTACAGTAGTCAACAGTTACAGTAGTCAACAACAGTTACAGTAGTCAACAGTTACAGTAGTCAACAACAGTTACAGTAGTCAACAACAGTTACAGTAGTCAACAACAGTTATAGTAGTCAACAGTTACAGTAGTCAACAACAGTTACAGTAGTCAACAACAGTTACAGTAGTCAACAACAGTTACAGTAGTCAACAACAGTTACAGTAGTCAACAACAGTTACAGTAGTCAACAGTTACAGTAGTCAACAACAGTTACAGTAGTCAACAGTTATAGTAGTCAACAGTTACAGTAGTCAACAACAGTTACAGTAGTCAACAACAGTTACAGTAGTCAACAACAGTTACAGTAGTCAACAACAGTTACAGTAGTCAACAACAGTTACAGTAGTCAACAGTTACAGTAGTCAACAACAGTTACAGTAGTCAACAACAGTTACAGTAGTCAACAACAGTTACAGTAGTCAACAGTTACAGTAGTCAACAACAGTTACAGTAGTCAACAACAGTTATAGTAGTCAACAGTTATAGTAGTCAACAACAGTTACAGTAGTCAACAACAGTTACAGTAGTCAACAACAGTTACAGTAGTCAACAGTTACAGTAGTCAACAACAGTTACAGTAGTCAACAACAGTTACAGTAGTCAATAGTTACAGTAGTCAACAACAGTTACAGTAGTCAACAACAGTTACAGTAGTCAACAACAGTTACAGTAGTCAATAGTTACAGTAGTCAACAACAGTTACAGTAGTCAACAACAGTTACAGTAGTCAACAGTTACAGTAGTCAACAACAGTTACAGTAGTCAACAACAGTTACAGTAGTCAACAGTTACAGTAGTCAACAACAGTTACAGTAGTCAACAACAGTTACAGTAGTCAACAACAGTTACAGTAGTCAACAGTTACAGTAGTCAACAGTTACAGTAGTCAACAACAGTTACAGTAGTCAATAGTTACAGTAGTCAACAACAGTTACAGTAGTCAACAACAGTTACAGTAGTCAACAGTTACAGTAGTCAACAACAGTTACAGTAGTCAACAACAGTTACAGTAGTCAACAGTTACAGTAGTCAACAACTGTTACAGTAGTCAACAGTTACAGTAGTCAACAACAGTTACAGTAGTCAACAGTTACAGTAGTCAACAGTTACAGTAGTCAACAACAGTTACAGTAGTCAACAGTTACAGTAGTCAACAACAGTTACAGTAGTCAACAGTTACAGTAGTCAACTGTTACAGTAGTCAACAACAGTTACAGTAGTCAACAGTTACAGTAGTCAACAGTTACAGTAGTCAACAACAGTTACAGTAGTCAACAGTTACAGTAGTCAACAGTTACAGTAGTCAACAACAGTTACAGTAGTCAACAACAGTTACAGTAGTCAATAGTTACAGTAGTCAACAACAGTTACAGTAGTCAACAACAGTTACAGTAGTCAACAACAGTTACAGTAGTCAATAGTTACAGTAGTCAACAACAGTTACAGTAGTCAACAACAGTTACAGTAGTCAACAGTTACAGTAGTCAACAACAGTTACTGTAGTCAACAACAGTTACAGTAGTCAACAACAGTTACAGTAGTCAACAACAGTTACAGTAGTCAACAACAGTTACAGTAGTCAACAACAGTTATAGTAGTCAACAACAGTTACAGTAGTCAACAACAGTTACAGTAGTCAACAACAGTTATAGTAGTCAACAACAGTTACAATAGTCAACAGTTACAGTAGTCAACAACAGTTACAGTAGTCAACAACAGTTACAGTAGTCAACAGTTACAGTAGTCAACAGTTACAGTAGTCAACAGTTAGAGTAGTCAACAGTTACAGTAGTCAACAACAGTTACAGTAGTCAACAGTTACAGTAGTCAACAACAGTTACAGTAGTCAACAACAGTTACAGTAGTCAACAACAGTTATAGTAGTCAACAGTTACAGTAGTCAACAACAGTTACAGTAGTCAACAACAGTTACAGTAGTCAACAACAGTTACATTAGTCAACAACAGTTACAGTAGTCAACAACAGTTACAGTAGTCAACAGTTACAGTAGTCAACAACAGTTACAGTAGTCAACAGTTATAGTAGTCAACAGTTACAGTAGTCAACAACAGTTACAGTAGTCAACAGTTACAGTAGTCAACAACAGTTACAGTAGTCAACAACAGTTATAGTAGTCAACAGTTATAGTAGTCAACAACAGTTACAGTAGTCAACAACAGTTACAGTAGTCAACAAAAGTTACAGTAGTCAACAGTTACAGTAGTCAACAACAGTTACAGTAGTCAACAACAGTTACAGTAGTCAATAGTTACAGTAGTCAACAACAGTTACAGTAGTCAACAACAGTTACAGTAGTCAACAACAGTTACAGTAGTCAATAGTTACAGTAGTCAACAACAGTTACAGTAGTCAACAACAGTTACAGTAGTCAACAGTTACAGTAGTCAACAACAGTTACAGTAGTCAACAACAGTTACAGTAGTCAACAGTTACAGTAGTCAACAACAGTTACAGTAGTCAACAACAGTTACAGTAGTCAACAACAGTTACAGTAGTCAACAGTTACAGTAGTCAACAGTTACAGTAGTCAACAACAGTTACAGTAGTCAACAGTTACAGTAGTCAACAACAGTTACAGTAGTCAACAACAGTTACAGTAGTCAATAGTTACAGTAGTCAACAACAGTTACAGTAGTCAACAACAGTTACAGTAGTCAACAACAGTTACAGTAGTCAATAGTTACAGTAGTCAACAACAGTTACAGTAGTCAACAACAGTTACAGTAGTCAACAGTTACAGTAGTCAACAACAGTTACAGTAGTCAACAACAGTTACAGTAGTCAACAGTTACAGTAGTCAACAACAGTTACAGTAGTCAACAACAGTTACAGTAGTCAACAACAGTTACAGTAGTCAACAGTTACAGTAGTCAACAGTTACAGTAGTCAACAACAGTTACAGTAGTCAATAGTTACAGTAGTCAACAACAGTTACAGTAGTCAACAACAGTTACAGTAGTCAACAGTTACAGTAGTCAACAACAGTTACAGTAGTCAACAACAGTTACAGTAGTCAACAGTTACAGTAGTCAACAACTGTTACAGTAGTCAACAGTTACAGTAGTCAACAGTTACAGTAGTCAACAACAGTTACAGTAGTCAACAGTTACAGTAGTCAACAACAGTTACAGTAGTCAACAGTTACAGTAGTCAACTGTTACAGTAGTCAACAACAGTTACAGTAGTCAACAGTTACAGTAGTCAACAGTTACAGTAGTCAACAACAGTTACAGTAGTCAACAGTTACAGTAGTCAACAGTTACAGTAGTCAACAACAGTTACAGTAGTCAACAACAGTTACAGTAGTCAATAGTTACAGTAGTCAACAACAGTTACAGTAGTCAACAACAGTTACAGTAGTCAACAACAGTTACAGTAGTCAATAGTTACAGTAGTCAACAACAGTTACAGTAGTCAACAACAGTTACAGTAGTCAACAGTTACAGTAGTCAACAACAGTTACTGTAGTCAACAACAGTTACAGTAGTCAACAACAGTTACAGTAGTCAACAACAGTTACAGTAGTCAACAACAGTTATAGTAGTCAACAACAGTTACAGTAGTCAACAACAGTTACAGTAGTCAACAACAGTTATAGTAGTCAACAACAGTTACAATAGTCAACAGTTACAGTAGTCAACAACAGTTACAGTAGTCAACAACAGTTACAGTAGTCAACAGTTACAGTAGTCAACAGTTACAGTAGTCAACAGTTAGAGTAGTCAACAGTTACAGTAGTCAACAACAGTTACAGTAGTCAACAGTTACAGTAGTCAACAACAGTTACAGTAGTCAACAACAGTTACAGTAGTCAACAACAGTTATAGTAGTCAACAGTTACAGTAGTCAACAACAGTTACAGTAGTCAACAACAGTTACAGTAGTCAACAACAGTTACAGTAGTCAACAACAGTTACAGTAGTCAACAACAGTTACAGTAGTCAACAGTTACAGTAGTCAACAACAGTTACAGTAGTCAACAGTTATAGTAGTCAACAGTTACAGTAGTCAACAACAGTTACAGTAGTCAACAGTTACAGTAGTCAACAGTTACAGTAGTCAACAACAGTTACAGTAGTCAACAGTTACAGTAGTCAACAGTTACAGTAGTCAACAACAGTTACAGTAGTCAACAACAGTTACAGTAGTCAATAGTTACAGTAGTCAACAACAGTTACAGTAGTCAACAACAGTTACAGTAGTCAACAACAGTTACAGTAGTCAATAGTTACAGTAGTCAACAACAGTTAGAGTAGTCAACAACAGTTACAGTAGTCAACAGTTACAGTAGTCAACAACAGTTACTGTAGTCAACAACAGTTACAGTAGTCAACAACAGTTACAGTAGTCAACAACAGTTACAGTAGTCAACAACAGTTATAGTAGTCAACAACAGTTACAGTAGTCAACATCAGTTACAGTAGTCAACAGTTATAGTAGTTAACAACAGTTACAATAGTCAACAGTTACAGTAGTCAACAACAGTTACAGTAGTCAACAACAGTTACAGTAGTCAACAGTTACAGTAGTCAACAGTTACAGTAGTCAACAGTTAGAGTAGTCAACAGTTACAGTAGTCAACAACAGTTACAGTAGTCAACAGTTACAGTAGTCAACAACAGTTACAGTAGTCAACAACAGTTACAGTAGTCAACAACAGTTATAGTAGTCAACAGTTACAGTAGTCAACAACAGTTACAGTAGTCAACAACAGTTACAGTAGTCAACAACAGTTACAGTAGTCAACAACAGTTACAGTAGTCAACAACAGTTACAGTAGTCAACAGTTACAGTAGTCAACAACAGTTACAGTAGTCAACAGTTATAGTAGTCAACAGTTACAGTAGTCAACAACAGTTACAGTAGTCAACAACAGTTACAGTAGTCAACAACAGTTACAGTAGTCAACAACAGTTACAGTAGTCAACAGTTACAGTAGTCAACAACAGTTACAGTAGTCAACAACAGTTACAGTAGTCAACAACAGTTACAGTAGTCAACAGTTACAGTAGTCAACAACAGTTACAGTAGTCAACAACAGTTATAGTATTCAACAGTTATAGTAGTCAACAACAGTTACAGTAGTCAACAACAGTTACAGTAGTCAACAACAGTTACAGTAGTCAACAGTTACAGTAGTCAACAACAGTTACAGTAGTCAACAACAGTTACAGTAGTCAATAGTTACAGTAGTCAACAACAGTTACAGTAGTCAACAACAGTTACAGTAGTCAACAACAGTTACAGTAGTCAATAGTTACAGTAGTCAACAACAGTTACAGTAGTCAACAACAGTTACAGTAGTCAACAGTTACAGTAGTCAACAACAGTTACAGTAGTCAACAACAGTTACAGTAGTCAACAGTTACAGTAGTCAACAACAGTTACAGTAGTCAACAACAGTTACAGTAGTCAACAACAGTTACAGTAGTCAACAGTTACAGTAGTCAACAGTTACAGTAGTCAACAACAGTTACAGTAGTCAATAGTTACAGTAGTCAACAACAGTTACAGTAGTCAACAACAGTTACAGTAGTCAACAGTTACAGTAGTCAACAACAGTTACAGTAGTCAACAGTTACAGTAGTCAACAACTGTTACAGTAGTCAACAGTTACAGTAGTCAACAACAGTTACAGTAGTCAACAGTTACAGTAGTCAACAGTTACAGTAGTCAACAACAGTTACAGTAGTCAACAACAGTTACAGTAGTCAACAACAGTTACAGTAGTCAACAGTTACAGTAGTCAACAGTTACAGTAGTCAACAACAGTTACAGTAGTCAACAGTTACAGTAGTCAACAGTTACAGTAGTCAACAACAGTTACAGTAGTCAACAGTTACAGTAGTCAACAGTTACAGTAGTCAACAACAGTTACAGTAGTCAACAACAGTTACAGTAGTCAACAGTTACAATAGTCAACAGTTACAGTAGTCAACAACAGTTACAGTAGTCAACAGTTACAGTAGTCAACAACAGTTACAGTAGTCAACAACAGTTACAGTAGTCAACAGTTACAGTAGTCAACAGTTACAGTAGTCAACAACAGTTACAGTAGTCAACAACAGTTACAGTAGTCAACAACAGTTACAGTAGTCAACAACAGTTACAGTAGTCAACAGTTACAGTAGTCAACAACAGTTACAGTAGTCAACAACAGTTACAGTAGTCAACAACAGTTACAGTAGTCAACAGTTACAGTAGTCAACAACAGTTACAGTAGTCAACAACAGTTACAGTAGTCAACAGTTAGAGTAGTCAACAGTTATAGTAGTCAACAACAGTTACAGTAGTCAAAAACAGTTACAGTAGTCAACAACAGTTACAGTAGTCAACAGTTACAGTAGTCAACAACAGTTACAGTAGTCAACAACAGTTACAGTAGCCAATAGTTACAGTAGTCAACAACAGTTACAGTAGTCAACAACAGTTACAGTAGTCAACAACAGTTACAGTAGTCAATAGTTACAGTAGTCAACAACAGTTACAGTAGTCAACAACAGTTACAGTAGTCAACAGTTACAGTAGTCAACAACAGTTACAGTAGTCAACAACAGTTACAGTAGTCAACAGTTACAGTAGTCAACAACAGTTACAGTAGTCAACAACAGTTACAGTAGTCAACAACAGTTACAGTAGTCAACAGTTACAGTAGTCAACAGTTACAGTAGTCAACAACAGTTACAGTAGTCAACAACAGTTACAGTAGTCAACAGTTACAGTAGTCAACAACAGTTACAGTAGTCAACAACAGTTACAGTAGTCAACAACAGTTACAGTAGTCAACAGTTACAGTAGTCAACAGTTACAGTAGTCAACAACAGTTACAGTAGTCAATAGTTACAGTAGTCAACAACAGTTACAGTAGTCAACAACAGTTACAGTAGTCAACAGTTACAGTAGTCAACAACAGTTACAGTAGTCAACAACAGTTACAGTAGTCAACAGTTACAGTAGTCAACAACTGTTACAGTAGTCAACAGTTACAGTAGTCAACAACAGTTACAGTAGTCAACAGTTACAGTAGTCAACAGTTACAGTAGTCAACAACAGTTACAGTAGTCAACAGTTACAGTAGTCAACAGTTACAGTAGTCAACAACAGTTACAGTAGTCAACAGTTACAGTAGTCAACAGTTACAGTAGTCAACAACAGTTACAGTAGTCAACAACAGTTACAGTAGTCAACAGTTACAATAGTCAACAGTTACAGTAGTCAACAACAGTTACAGTAGTCAACAGTTACAGTAGTCAACAACAGTTACAGTAGTCAACAGTTACAGTAGTCAACAGTTACAGTAGTCAACAGTTACAGTAGTCAACAACAGTTACAGTAGTCAACAACAGTTACAGTAGTCAACAACAGTTACAGTAGTCAACAACAGTTACAGTAGTCAACAGTTACAGTAGTCAACAACAGTTACAGTAGTCAACAACAGTTACAGTAGTCAACAACAGTTACAGTAGTCAACAGTTACAGTAGTCAACAACAGT
>NW_026600867.1:107386-109257 GCF_029448725.1 Salvelinus fontinalis | reverse complement strand
TGAACCCCCACTATCAGCCGGGGCTCATTCCTATCAACATCCACACGGATGCACGCTACGGTCGGATATCCTCAAGTGGAAACCCAGTGGAGTCACGCCAGCGGTCGATTGAGTCTCGTTCTGGGTGTTACATACTGCCCATCAGTAGCCCCAGGCACAACTTAGCCAAGGGACTTTAAGAGGGCTGGTCAGGCCCGATCGACATTCTGTGCTACGCACTACTAGTAGGACTGAGACCACCCTTATTAGCCCGTCTGTACCACTAGCAAAATCATCAACCGGAGCTCGACAAGAACAGTTGAGAAAGGGTCATACCCGTTCAATCATGTGCTTGTCACCAACTCGGCCCCCTAGACAAGCATAGGTCTGCCACCTTTTAAACCTAGGCAGAGTTCGATATTCCCCACTCTCGTGGGGTGGCCACAGTCGCCCACATAGGCGATTTGAGTGCGATGCTTCGGTGAGCTCCCGCACTGAATTTCTTCAAATTACGTTCGCCCGGTGGAGACCAAGCTGTCGATAGGGTCCGCAGCACAGTGCATACGGGGCCTATGGGAATCTCCGATTTGAGTCTTCGAGCGTAGGGGGGACAAGCATGCCTACAAGCGTGAGGTCCCGCTCTCAGGCAAGCCTGAGGCCTGGCCGGTGGCAGTGGTTGATCAATCCCCAACCATCCCACTTCATGTCCCTCTCGGAACGAGGAGGGAGTTCCCACCATCACGTGTAAAGTCCCGGTTCAGGCGGACCCGAGCCCTGGTGGTACTAATCGCTGTCCACCGGCCATCCCCGTTTGTTGCTCACTTCCCTCGGGTTGGCGTTCTATTTAAATCGTATGATTGTAGGACAGTCCAAGCATGCAGGGAGCGCTCGCTTTCGTTACATCACAACCGCTTGTGATCTGACCGGCCCAGCAAAACGCCTTACCGGCCGCTCCCCATTGTCCTGGCCCGCCCTCTCCCTGTCGGGGAGCGTTCAAACCATCATTCACTGATTGGCGTCCTGTTTAGGGGAACAGGCTCCGTGTCCAAGCGCTCTAAAGCGAGTCATTGGGTCAGGCGCGACCGCCACCCTTTCGTGCCCCACGGTAGGCCCCACACCCATTTCGGGCATATAATGACTCCACTGTTCCTACACGTCAGCGAACAGCGGCCACATTCCCGTGCGCGACCCTCTTCACTAAAGACCAGTACCGAAGTAACTCTTGTATTTACATACTAGTGACCCTGTTTATAGTGTCGCTGCAGGTAGGGGTTATAGGCACGCCATCGGTGAGACGCCTCCCTTCCTGCACTAGCATATACGAGTCTGATCGCACCGCCCCGGGCGAATTTCATCCTGGAGGGGACATGCGGTGCCTCACTGGTACCTCGTCACCAGTGAGCCCAATCCCAACCCTCCTGCATTAGCACACCCGCGACGGTTTGATTGGCCCCTGACGGACGTCGCACCGCGAGGGGTTGCAGCGGCCCTACTAGAGGGTCGCTCCCTTACCTCCCGATACTAACCCGCCAGGGGCCACACCTGCACTGCTCAGTGTCCATCCCTACGGGGCCCATGAATCACCGCCGCTTCGAGCTGACTTCCACGTCCACTCTCATCGACGACAACCCTCAGTCCCCGCAGTTCAGTCCATGCGCAGCCGATACCTAAAGTAGGATCCGATCGCCCTGCCTCAGCGTACTCCAGGATGAGGTACGGCGGTTCCCACATGTGGTAGCATGTAGACCCTTACCCTACCCTCCCGTTTCCAACCTTTTACGAGACAGTTTGACCGGCTCACCACAACGACCACACCTGCCAGGTGTCGTAAGAATCGGGGCTGAGGGGCCCTGTTACTAGGCCCCTCTCTAATCAACTCTTCTTAGCCTGCC
>NW_026600867.1:104767-106891 GCF_029448725.1 Salvelinus fontinalis | reverse complement strand
GGTACACGGGTAGGGCTGGTTTCCAGCGGGGGTCCGGCTATCTCCGCAGCACCCCTCGGGGTGTAGAGGGGGATGGCAGGGGCTGACCAAGGGGAATCAGTACCTGGCCTCAGGCGTGCCTGAGAGCGGGTCAGCGCACGCGAGTGCGTTGGCGCACCCAATGTTCAGAGCCACGGGGCGGTGGCGGGTCAGAGACCCAGCGGGGAAGGTAAACCGAATTGCAGGTATGCGAACTTGGCAGGCTAAGAAGAGTTGATTAGAGAGGGGCCTAGTAACAGGGCCCCTCAGCCCCGATTCTTACGACACCTGGCAGGTGTGGTCGTTGTGGTGAGCCGGTCAAACTGTCTCGTAAAAGGTTGGAAACGGGAGGGTAGGGTAAGGGTCTACATGCTACCACATGTGGGAACCGCCGTACCTCATCCTGGAGTACGCTGAGGCAGGGCGATCGGATCCTACTGTAGGTATCGGCTGCGCATGGACTGAACTGCGGGGACTGAGGGTTGTCGTCGATGAGAGTGGACGTGGAAGTCAGCTCGAAGCGGCGGCGATTCATGGGCCCCGTAGGGATGGACACTGAGCAGTGCAGGTGTGGCCCCTGGCGGGTTAGTACCGGGAGGTAAGGGAGCGACCCTCTAGTAGGGCCGCTGCAACCCCTCGCGGTGCGACGTCCGTCAGGGGCCAATCAAACCGTCGCGGGCGTGCTAATGCAGGAGGGTTGGGATTGGGCTCACTGGTGACGAGGTACCAGTGAGGCACCGCATGTCCCCTCTAGGATGAAGTTCGCCCGGGGCGGTGCGATCTGACTCGTATATGCTAGTGCAGGAAGGGAGGCGTCTCACCGATGGCGTGCCTATAACCCCTACCTGCAGCGACACTATAAACAGGGTCACTAGTATGTAAATACAAGAGTTACTTCGGTACTGGTCTTTAGTGAAGAGGGTCGCGCACGGGAATGTGGCCGCTGTTCGCTGACGTGTAGGAACAGTGGAGTCATTATATGCCTGAAACGGGTGTGGGGCCTACCGTGGGGCACGTAAGGGTGGCGGTCGCGCCTGACCCAATGACTCACTTTAGAGCGCTTGGACACGGAGCCTGTTCCCCTAAACAGGACGCCAATCAGTGAATGATGGTTTGAACGCTCCCCGACAGGGAGAGGGCGGGCCAGGACAATGGGGAGCGGCCGGTAAGGCGTTTTGCTGGGCCGGTCAGATCACAAGCGGTTGTGATGTAACGAAAGCGAGCGCCCCCTGCATGCTTGGACTGTCCTACAATCATACGATTTAAATAGAACGCCAACCCGAGGGAAGTGAGCACCAAACGGGGATGGCCGGTGGACAGCGATTAGTACCACCAGGGCTCGGGTCCGCCCGAACCGGGACTTTACACGTGATGGTGGGAACTCCCTCCTCGTTCCGAGAGGGACATGAAGTGGGATGGTTGGGGATTGATCAACCACTGCCACCGGCCAGGCCTCAGGCTTGCCTGAGAGCGGGACCTCACGCTTGTAGGCGTGCTTGTCCCCCCTACGCTCGAAGACTCAAATCGGAGATTCCCATAGGCCCCGTATGCACTGTGCTGCGGACCCTATCGACAGCTTGGTCTCCACCGGGCGAACGTAATTTGAAGAAATTCAGTGCGGGAGCTCACCGAAGCATCGCACTCAAATCGCCTATGTGGGCGACTGTGGCCACCCCACGAGAGTGGGGAATATCGAACTCTGCCTAGGTTTAAAAGGTGGCAGACCTATGCTTGTCTAGGGGGCCGAGTTGGTGACAAGCACATGATTGAACGGGTATGACCCTTTCTCAACTGTTCTTGTCGAGCTCCGGTTGATGATTTTGCTAGTGGTACAGACGGGCTAATAAGGGTGGTCTCAGTCCTACTAGTAGTGCGTAGCACAGAATGTCGATCGGGCCTGACCAGCCCTCTTAAAGTCCCTTGGCTAAGTTGTGCCTGGGGCTACTGATGGGCAGTATGTAACACCCAGAACGAGACTCAATCGACCGCTGGCGTGACTCCACTGGGTTTCCACTTGAGGATATCCGACCGTAGCGTGCATCCGTGTGGATGTTGATAGGAATGAGCCCCGGCTGATAGTGGGGGTTCAGAAATTCAATGAAGCGC